>NC_046159.1:8162447-8254947 GCF_011064425.1 Rattus rattus
GCTTACCCTTTACCTTTATTTTGTGACAAGTTCTGATAAAGTTCAGGCAGGGTTTGAACTTATTACATAGCCGAGGATGCCCTTGACCTCTGATTCCCCTGTCTATACTTCCTGAGCATTGGGACTACAGCTATACAGCGCCATATTCATTTATATGGTGTCTGGTGAATGGACTCAGGGTTCCTTAGTCAAACACTCTGTCAACTGAGCCCTGTGCCCTCCCCTCCAAGACGATCATGGCCTACTAGTTGAGTGTCATGCTAAGATGAATAAACTAGACATGTTTGTGTGCTTGAGGCACGTGGGATGGATTGGTGAGATTGCTCCTCTACCTTAGTGACTTTCTTCACTAGGCTCCCAACTTAATCCAGTTCCACACCTACCCATGAGGCACTGGTGTGGATCGCCCCTGAAAACTAGAAAAGTGCTCTGTGAGCCATGCTCTGGTAGCTCACAATAGGCTGTGTGGTCCCTATCTCCATTCTTCCTGGAGATCGGAATGCACACTGACACCCACCTCCTCCGAAATCCACCCCAGTAGACCGCCACAGTCTGGGCAGCAGCTACACAGAGCACAAGTCCCACCTCCTGTCCACTGGTGGGACCTGAGCATCTTCAACTTGTTAAAATAAAAGCACTCGTTAAAATCCAAATCAATATCACCAATAGGGCTGCTGAAAATTTCATAATTATACATGAAAATGTGTCTTAGATGGCAACATCTAAATGAAACTGTCTCTATGGTTAATAAGTGGAATCTATATTGTTCCCAAATGTACTTTGTCTCCAGGAGTCCCTGGGACAGTGACTGGTGAGGTCATGGACCTAGTTGCTTCCATCAGAAAAGAACATATTCTTTTGCTGCTTTCACTCTTGTCTATTTTATTCATATATATACATATACATATGCATACACATACACACATACATACACATTACATATACATACACATATACATACATGTATACATATACATACATATTACATATACATATGCATACACATACACATATACATACACATATACATATACATACACATATACATACACAAACACACACACATATATATGCAAATAATAATTGGCTACTATGTACCAAGTATGTTACTACACATTGGGTGGAAACTGTTTATACAACACAGAAGGGTTGAGCCCTCTCAAAGAGAAAAATTATTGCACAATATGTGATGATTAAAAGAAATGTGGATTTGAACTACGCTAGTGAGGGGTTGACAGAAGAAGGCTTTCTGAGAACATAGCACGACATCACCATTCTCTGAGCCTTGGTAATACCTAGCCCAATACAGTGCACCTAAACTCACACAGGCATATATACACATACACATAATACATCTTTTAAAATTCCAGACATAATGGTAAAAACTGGAAATTACCCAACTACCTGGCTTTTATCAACATAGCTGTCTCTTTTTCTCCTTCGCTTGATTTCGTGTCACAGTTGCTGTAGCATTTCCTACTGTATTCTAGCTACACACATTTCACTTGGAAACTGGAAAGCCCAAAGTGTCCCCATGACGGCAGGTGCCTAAGGAGGAATGGACAATGTTGTCCCTGAACGGATATATTTAGGAAACGGATAGTACGTTGTTCCTCTTGGCAAATTTCTCTTTTATGAATTTATATGCTTTAGTGAAGATTGTCTTAATCTCATTTTCAATGGTAAATGATACCACACTTAGAACTGTTCCTGTTTTTATGATTCTTAGTGGTAAGAGAGTTTGGTCCTTTTACTTATAGATGACCAAGGCACGGAAAGGTTGCAGCCTCTTACAGAGACAAATTATTACACAGTATGTGAACATTGAAAGAAATACAAGGCTGTGGATTTGGACCATGGTGATGTGTGGTAAGATTTCCTATTTTCCAGACAGCTCAGGGATCCTGCCAAAGTACTCATCCCTCTGTTTTGAATTAGTTTGCACACAGCCCTGATTTTCAGGATGTTCACATTTCCAATCTGGTTGGTTTTCCTGTAGACTTCCTGCTAACCTAACAGTTGATTGTGTAGTGAAAATGTTCCAACAGGAAACAGCACACACAGTTAATTTAACATTTGATCCAAAGTTTGTTCTAAAGTTCTTTGCTCCAGAAAGGTGAGACAGTATTTCATTACAAAAACACATTTTCAAACTGTGAAGATGTGTGATGTTGAAATCTAATCCTTTTCAGTAATAAACATTTGATACTATTATAATAATTAGATTTTAAACTAATATGTAGTACTACTATGTGTAAATTCTCTGATCCTCTACTCTCTTCTTTCTGCCTCCATCCCTCCTTTTCCCCTCCCATTCATCCATCTGTTAGTTCATTCATTCACTTTTGAAAATGGATCACATGTAGTCACAGTTGGCTTTGTACTTGCTATGAAGCTAAAAATGGCTTTGAACTACAATTACTAATCCCCTTTCTCTACTTCCCAAGTGCATAGATTACAGGCAGGCGCACCATTATACTAAGTTCTGCAATTTTATTGCTAATGCTTTGGCTTTTGCATGAAAGTTTAGTGTCCATTAAAATAAAGCAATTGTCTTTTCTTCAATCACCTCGTTTCAAGGAGCCTAAGATAAAGTCATCAGGCTATATATCACAGTTAAAACCTGCCTTCCAGGTTGAAGGACATTTAGGGCTTCAGAAAGAAGAGTGAGAGCACAAGGTAGTGGCTTAGTGCTCCCAGAACTGTTTCTCAGCCAAGAAGCCCAGGTTCTGATGTCAGCACCACATAAAGACAAACAATGGATGTCTAGAGGGGTTATGGATAGCTAAATTATGATGATGATGATAGATGGATAAATGGATGAATGAATGGTTAGATGAATAGACAGATAGACAGACAGATGATAGGTATATAGATCATAGTTAAATCATAGAAAAATAGATATAAATGGATGATAGACCGATGATAGATGACAGACAGATAATTAGATAGGTAAATAGATGATAGACAAATATAGATAGATGATGGATGGATGGATGGATGGATGATGGATGGATGATGGATGGATGATGGATGGATGATGGATGGATGGACAGACAGACATACAGACAGCAGATAGATGGATAGATGATAGACAAATAGATACAGATGAAAGAAAACTGCTCAACATCTACAACAGGACCTTGTCACCTAACTCAGAAAGAAGTAAAAGGCCTTTATTTCACATGGATGAAAGCTGAAAGATTAACACATAAATTATATTAAATTATATAATAAAATTGAACTTTCAAAATTTTAAGCTGGAGATCAAGAAAAATTGAATATAAGTAAATTTGAGAACATTAGTTATCTAAGCTATTTTATTATAACTAACATATATTAAATTTTAAATTATAGAATACTATATAAGAGACCATACAAAACCTTCCTTACTATAAAATGACACTGTAACCAATAGCAGGAGATGGCCTTTGAGGCTACTCGGGCAATCAGCCAATTGATAGATGAATCAAATGTTATAAATTCACCTTGCTGTATTTAAAACAAAACTCATTAATTTTATGTAAATGTTTAATAACAATTTTACTGTGTCCTTCCTATTTTACCTAGAAATTTTAAAACTCAACCATAATTAATTGCACATTAAAACTTTATACATTAGTCCTAATGGTATAGCTAAATAGCTTTTAGACATTCCCACATTTACCGGAGTTAATTTCCTTCTTGCTCTCCAGTTGAAAATATCAATTAAAAAATTCAATTTTAGTAAGAATATTTTTTTTTCTTAACTTGTTTTGCAAAATGAGAACACCACAAATTAGTGTTCCCACAGAAAATCCCCAAGAAATGCTTTATGGATGATGATGTATTCATCTTCATGAATCATCTAGGAATCCTGAATCACTCTTCAGACGATTTATCATGCTCAAGTCATCAGAGCCGACTCACTAAATAAAGTGCTAAGTGACACTTACAAAAAGTTAGACGGAAGACTTTCAGATTGGTAAGGCTGGACGTACCCCTCCTTCTATCACAGAAGTCAGCACAAGGGGCAAGGGGTACTAGATGCAAATTGAGTGGAAGGGAGGCTGGCAGAGAGGAATTTCTTTTGTTGAGAAATGGTACCAGTTCCAGCAGACAAGGCTAGACAGAAAATGCTACGAGCTGACGTACTTGTGTGCATGTTTAAGACTTAGTTTTATTCATGTTTATGCACATGTACCTGTTTTCATGTCTGTCACTCGATGTGTAGGTGCCTCATTCCCTAGTCACAGGCAGTTGTCAGCCACTGACTTGGGTGCTGGGATTGAACCCAGATCTTCTGCAAGAACGGTAAGGCCTTTCAACCACTCCCTACCCCCAACACTGACATAATTTTAAACAGATGACCTTGCAAGTTGATTCCAATTTCCCAGGGAAAAATAGAAACTTGTTCTGGTGGATTAGATGCAATGGAAACCCAGGGCACCCCATGTCAGGAAAAAAAATACTGCTGGAGGATTCAGGGTGGTGGCAAAATCAAGATAGTAAAAATGTTGGTACTGAAATTCTCCTGAGACCATTGAGCCAGATGTGGCCCTTAATAGTAGCACTGGAAAGGATCACCAAGATTTCAGGACTAGACCAGGTTACACAGTAAGTTTAAGGTTGACCCGGGCTATAGAATGAGACTTTTATCTTGAAATCAGAAGACAGTGTTTTTTGTTTTTGTTTTGTTTTGTTTTGTTTTTTTTTTTTTTCACACATTACTCATTTAAGGATTCCTAATGTGCTGTATGTCAGGAACAAGTATACAATGTGGATGTAATTTCCTTTGTGAATGAGAAGACCATGTCTTTTAAAGGCTAATCCTGACCAACCCCCCCATCTCCCACCCCCCCAACACCCCCCCCCCGTCATTTTCACATCTTGTTGTGGAACTAGAATGTTCACTGTTTCTTCTAAGACCATTATTTTCTGTATCCCATCCATCCTGCATCCTAGTTTATGCGGACTCCTGCAGGGTGACTCTTTAAAAGTGTGAATTCCAGGTTAATAATAATCTATGACTTTCAGAAGTGTCAAAGAAGTTGGCAAGGGATTTGACACCAGCTAATGGCTACTGGTTACATTCAAAGAGGTCACACTAAGGCACAGGTAATTTTGGCTCCATGATAAAAAAACAGTAGCCTCCTTCACAGCCTTCTGTATACACAGTGCCTTGAACTATTGATTTCCCATTCTCATTCTGTACATAGGAAATCTCTTTAGGGAAGATAGGCTTGGTAGAAGTTGCAGTGGTATTATTACTGCTGGGAGAAATCATTGTACTGGATAGATCGTTTTTAAAGAACAATGATTCTAAAATGGTTGTTTTCCACACACTGATAATACTGTTTGAAGGCTGTAGAGAAAGCTCAGTGGTTACAAGTGCTTTTTCTTGCAGAGGACCCAAGTTTAATTCCCAGCACCAAAACTGGGTAGGTTATAACTTTATTTAACATAAGCTGTAGGGGATTATGTGTCCTATTCTAGTCTCTGTGGGTCTCACAAACGTGTAATTAAAATAAGCAATTAACCAATTAATCAACAAATAAAGGGTTTTAGACAAAACCCAGTGCATAAGTATGGGTATTGAATAAAGGTAGATTAGTTGTTAAGAATGCTTCCTGCACAATTGAGAAGACAAGGATGTCATATGTTGACGAAGATACCCTCTAGGGAACGGAGGAAGAAAAGCTTTATCTACAGAGTTACTGAGGCTAAATTAACAACAAATCTTGCCCCAAGTGCCAAAATCACGTGCATGATTTATATACATTAGGTATAAATAAAATGTCTGTTCGGAGTAATCCCTTTGAAGGATATGCACTTCCTTCTTACCATTGTGATCAAATTTTTAAAAAATATTTGTTTTAAAATTATGTGCACATGTGCTTGTTTGAATGTGGTTTTGTGCCCATGAGTGTAGTGCCCACAAGGGCCAGAGAGAGTGTAGGTTGTCCCTGGTACTGAAGTTATAGACAGTCTTGAGTTGCCAGATGTGGGTTGCTGGGACTTGAAACTCAGGTGCTCTGTAAGAGCAGACAGTGCCCTTAACCTCTGAGCAGCTCTCTAGCCTTATCACATAGTTTTATGTTCTTCACCATAAAATTTAATGTAAAACCTCAAAAGTCCTAGATATCCAATCAAAGCAGAAAATATCAAAAATGTATAGCAGGAAGGACAGTGTATTTTAAACAAATGTAAAAATTGTTACTGGATGATTATAATTTCACAGCACAATAGTCTTTTTGTTTAGGGTACAGATTTGATTTTTACTGGAGAGTTTGTTGAAAAGGTCTAAGCCAATTAAACATTCCAGGATAGTTCTATAATTCCTAAAGGTCATTTCAAATCTTTGAGAAGGTCTTTTGATATGGGGAATTTGTACCTAAATAAGAGAAACAAGTTCATGGTAAACTTGTTTGGGATTGTTTTCTGTACTTACAGTGTTTGTTTATTTGTTGGGTTTTTTTTTTTTGGAAGTTTTTCAACTATCCTTCTTTTATTGAAAATCATTATATGTCAGAAGGATTGTTCATATATTTTATCATCATATGTAATTCACATTATAATTTGAAACATATCATAGCCACATCTAATCCACAATAAATTATGTTTTAAAGTTAATATTTTATTAGAGTCACTCATATTTTATAAAACAGACTTCCAGAAACACTGTGAGAAAGTCTATCCATCCTTCAGTTGCAAGGCCCCACTGTACTTAACTTATAAAACAGGCTAAAGGAAAGTTCTATGTGTTCAGATGCTCATGATAAGCCTCATCCACCCATCTACCCACCCATCCTTTCATCCATCCACCTACCCACCCATCTATCCACCCACACACCCACCCATCTACTCATCTACCCCTTCATCCATTCTTCCATCCACTTATCTATTCCTTCATCCATCCTTCCATATACCCATCCATCCCTCTTTCCATCCACCCACCCATCCACAAATCTACCCATGCCTTCATCTATCCTTCTATCCTCACATCTATTTCTTCATCCATCCTTCCATCCACCCATCCATCCCTTCGTCCATTCTTCTACCCACCCATCCATCTCTCCACCCATTTAGCATCCCTGAAGGAATTCTGAATGATAACCATTCTAAGAGATACCACCAAGATGATTTAGAAATATGAGAACACCAGCATGTCACGAGAAACTCCACATAGCATCTTACATTTCACATACATAAGAGATGAATGATGCTGACAACACAGAGAAAAGTGTGGTTCAGATATCTGAGCTGTATGGAACGTGGACTTAAGGAATAAAACAGCATTGATCTCAGGCACAGAAAACATGCTAAAGACGTTACAGAGCAGTGAAACAGCTGATGCTCCTCAGTCACAACATTTCACCTATTTTGGATGCTGGGTTGTTGGAAAACAAAACAAAATGAAACTAGGAGCCCAAAAATAGCAGAAATGTGTCTTTCTTAAGTATTAACTTAAATGATACGAACACATTAGAGTTTAGGATGCTTTTGCTAAGTGTAGAAGGAGATGTAAATGCTGAAACAATCTGGTGTGTCATTGTATGCAGCGTTCTTTGTACAACTATGGAGACACCTTTCATGGGGATTATGATGTGAATGGATATCCCGATTTATGAAAAGGCTTTGCTCTGATACAACAGGTTAAGAAAAACCTCCAGCAATTTCCGCTGTCATTCCCCACCTCTGAATTCCATGGTTTGTACTTTCCTTTCTTTTCCTTCATCCCTTCACAGGATGCCATTAGCTTTCATTTGACTAATGAAGAAGTGGGTGATATCAATCTAAAATGCTAGTCCCTCCCTCAGGGAATAGATGAACTGTCTTAGTCAGAGTTTCTATTCCTGCACAAGAAGCAAGTTGGGGAGGAAAGGGTTTATTCAGCTTACACTTTCCACATTGCTGTTCATCACCGAAGAAAGTCAGGACTGGAACTCAAGCAGGTCAGGAAGCAGAAGCTGATGCAGAGGCCATGGAGGATGTTACTTACTGGCTTGCTTCCCCTGGCTTGCTCAGCTTGCTTTCTTATAGAACCCAAGACTACCAGCCTAGGGATGGCACCGCCCACAAGAGGCTGGGTTCTCCTTCCTTGATCACTAATTGAGAAAATGCCTTACAGCTGGGTCTCATGGAGGCATTTCCTCAACTGAGGCTCCCTTCTCTGTGATAATTCCAGTCGGTACATGACCCAAGATGGTCAGGACGGGAATTTAACTGTAACCATGGAATTTGCTACAAGGGCCGCTATGGGTACAAGATTCATTCACAGCCTGGTCCTCACCATTATGTAATATACTCTTCACCTGTTAAACTTCTGAAAATGAAGTTGTCCTGGCTGCATCTCAGGCCATGTCAGTCTAAGCAAGTCTGTAGGGGAGATTGACTGTAGAAAAGTATACCCAAAGGACTGGCAAATTCGGTCCATGAAGAATACAACTGAGATGCAGCCTCTCATGGTTTGCCTGTATTCAAAATTTCTGTCAAGAAAAGGGCAGATTTAAAGAACCCTCCTATGAAGCTGTCTACATTATATACTAATACGGGTTTAGATCTGAGTATTTTGAACAGCTAATCATTATTGCAACAATAACAAAAATTCCCCTCAGAAAATGAGTTCATAAGGCTTAAAGAATATGTTCCATAAAAATAATTCCATAAAATCCATTCCATAAAAAAAAATGTGCTTTCAACCTTTTGAAATCTCAGACCCTACTCACGTCTTCATTCTTCCTTAACGAGTCTTGATAGCAAGTGACTTTGGGCTAAACACAATGGTTTAAATGTGCCAGGGATGCCCACAAGTGTTAGTGAAGAAGCTTAAAGAAAAAGCAGTGATCATTTAATTAAAACTGTGATATTGTCTATGATGCCAAGAGATGTATTAAGACAATGCAATCTCCGTCATAAAATGAAGGGGTTTGCTATACGGGGGTCCCAAACAAGGAGTGTGCAAGTGACACTACAATTGGAGCCCAACATTTAAACACACTCTGTTGTTTAAATAGCACAGTAACTTAATTTTTTCTCTCAGGCCAGATTAATAGCAATATTTATGGCAATAAATCTGCACGGAAGGAACAGATGCTTTAATAAGGAAATCTCGTTTTGATACGACTATTTACCCGCAGAGTTAAAATAATGCTTCTCTGACTCCTGTCTTTTTCCATAAACAAAAGCCACAGTGCCAAGAACCAACATCAGAAATGGCAAAATTATATATTTTTCTTCTCTGGGCGCATAAATAGCAATGCCAAGTTCATTTTGTTCCATTGATTTTAAGCCAAAGATACAGCAAAAAAAAATATAGTGAAAACCCTGGTCCCATTGTGTGTCACAGGCTTCTATTAATGTCCTAATGTAAATTCCCACTCTTTGAGTGGCAGGAGGCAGGATAACTCTTCACAGAAAAATTCCATGGGATAAGGGACAAGGCAAAAAGGGACAGAGGAGCAAGGAAGGGAGGACTCACATGCTCTGGGATTGAGAATCAATGCTCCAACTAAAATAAGTCTTAAATATTACCTTTAAATTTTTTAACATTTGAGTTTGCATATAGAGGGGAGGCAGGCTTAGTATTTGAGCTTTAAACTATTTCAGTGAACACTAGAAGGTTGTCATCTTGCTAATTAACACATATTTCTTCAACACAGCAGTTCAGCACAATTTATTCAAGTCAACTCATAAATTATAACTGGCTGGCCTTGACGTTGCTATGATTTTCCTGTCTCTGCCTCCCACATTCTGGGATTACAGACAGGCACCATCGTGCCCAACTCTGTGGGCTTTGATGGACCAGCAAGTGGGCCGTGGCTAGCCCTACCATCTTCAAGGGCCAGCAGTCTTTTCATCTCTCACGTAGAGAAGTAGCACTTTCACTGTTTGCAAATCCTCCTTACTCTTCTAGCCCCCTTCTAGAGCCATGAATCCCTCTATCTCAGAGCCCATCCCCTAAGATGCTTTTACTTGAGCATTCTTTTTAAATCACTTTCAAAGTGTCTGCCATTGAGGCTGCATAAACAACTCTCTCCAAACTCTGGATGTTCATGAGTGGAAAAGAGAAGAACTCTGCCACACAGCTCCAAGTCGGAAATAGTTGCAGAGGTCCAAGTGTGGAATGTAAACCAGGAGAACTCAGCTGTGAAGCCACAGAGCCTGTCAGCAAAGCACTCTGACCGAGCTTGATATCCTGTGGATTTCCAATAAGAACAAACTTTAAATTGCAGCAGGCTAAACATTTCCAGGAATTGTCTATCGTATAATGTGTCAACACGCTCCAACATACAAATATACACATACACATACATATATACCACAATATAATACATACATACATGAACACTAAACACACACACACACACACACACACATACACACACACACACACACCAAACCTCAAATACCAGCACCTAGAAAATTCAAACTGACAGGGAACTCCATTTGAAATAACGACAAAATTAATGTCTACTGCCCTGGTTTCAGTAGTTAGTATGATGCTCGGTCCTTGTATTTGCTTCTTTACAAACAGAATGATCCCTCTTTAATCAACTTGCCTTGTACCCACCACATAAACAGAAATGTGGCAAGTGGATTTATTCTAGTGATAATACCCTTGCCGGAGACCTCTGGCTTCCGATGACAAGCCATACATGTCTGCACTCTCTTCCCACCCTTACAGTTTTATTTGAAAGTAGAAGAGGAAAAAGCTCCCAATTTCCATTCCAGAATACATTCTCTCGATTACTGAAAAACATCTCACTCTGTGCCACCAAGTCTATAAAATCATGCAGTTAAAGTGCTCTGAGTATTTTCCTTTGTCAGATTCAACAATACAAAGGTAAAATGGCTCTACTCTGAAGTTACTGTACTTTTCTTTTGCCTTTTTTAGTAAGTAAGAGGGAAAGCTATGGACCTGCACCGTTAGTTAGCAGGATTTGTGTATTTATCTTGAAGACTCTCTACGCCCAGTCATGCTGGGCTTCCTTTTCTAGTTACAGCAGCTTCGACTGCAGAAGTGTTCCGGAAGTAGTGGGCTGGAAGGATGGCTGGTTTTGAGCACTTGGTAAATGCTTATTCTACTCAAACTTTCTACAGATAAATACCCATTGGGCATGCCTGCCCTTCTTGTTGCCTTTTGGAATGTTTTACAAGGGCCTACAAGGTTGTGATTTAGCAAAACATTCATACAGCATTGCACATGCCTTGGGAACAATGCCCCCAGTCCTCAGGACAAGGAGGGCATTCAATAAGTATTAAACATGTCTGCTAATCTATAAACACGGGGCACATCAAAGCACAAATGCCAATGGCGATTTTCCCTTTTATTTCTGTGGACGCTTTTGATTCCTGTTTATTGATGTTCTCTGCAAAGGACCAAGGCTTTTAACACAGAGTGACGGACCCACGGTCATCCATCAGGTCAGAGAAGCACAGGGTCCGTGCAGCCACTGCTCGGCTGAAGCATCCTCTCTCCTCTGCTCCTCCTGTCAATCACCTCAGTGTGCGAGTGTAAGGACAATATCCCTTCCCCCACAGCTTCTGAGGACATTTTCCCACTGAGAGAGAACAGCTTCACAGGGAGGCGAACATGATCTTCGAAAGTAAAGTGTGGCCTAGAGACAGAACCTGAGACTGTGTAGTGGCGAACACCAGATGAGCAAACTCTCATATTTCTATGTGACGGGCCAAAGCTGATCTGTCCACAGTCACCGACCCCCTTCTGCACACAGCAGAGACAAGGCTATAATCCCAACCAAAAGCAACTTTCCTTCGCCAACACCACTTGGACGTGCTTGGAGTTATCTCCATTGTTGCCACTGGGAGAGGGTGGCTGCCTTTGTCTCCCGTTTCCAGACTCTGCCGGGCTCAGACGAAACGAAAGGCTCTGAGGTTACTGCCGCTTTCGCTCATTTTTCCTCAACTGAATTAAAGGGAGCACTTTAGACCTGCAAAATGAGTTCCGAGAATTTGTGTATTTACGTCAAAGGTACTTGGGTGTGAACTAATTTCTCGCAGCAGAGGACAAAGGCAAGGCATGTCTGTTATTAATGAAATGAAAAACAAAAAGAGCTTCACAAACTGAAGAAAGAAGATTTCAGAAAGAGTCTCCAAACAGATCTGATAACAGTGGTGATTGTGTGTGTCCCTTCTGGTGACTACTTCATGAGACAAAGTCACGCCTGAAACGCATAGGCCCAGCCGTGAATTTGTTGTACTGTCCAAAGCCACAGAAGCAAAACCTGAACAAATTCCACAATGTACCAGACACAAACACAGGAAACACAACAGGAGATATGGAGAGATAGCTCAATGACTAAGACTGAGTGATGCCCTTCCAGAAAGTCTAGTTCAGCTCACAGCATCCACATTGGGAAGCTTATATCCAGCTCCGTGGGATCCGATGCCCTCTTCTGGCCTCCACAAGCACATACACACCAGCACTAAATCCATCAATAAATTCCTGTTTGGAGAAGTGCCCCAAAAGGGACAATTATTGGAATGATGTCTAGTCCATTATTCAATGGTTACTCTTGTGGAAAAGTGAAAAGGGAAAAAACATCCAAGTGAAAGTCTGAGAAGAAAGTAGCCCTGGAAGTGAACCCTACACAAGGCATGAAATGCTAACTACAGCAATGCACTAGGCATGTGGACAACGGGACGATGGGACCATGGCTCCTGCTCTGCTCGCACTAATCCCTCGTAATAAATTCCTGGGAAATGTGGCTAGGCATCGTCCTAAAATGTATTAAGAAAAAAAATAACTCGAATACACTTATATGGCATTGTTCCAGAGCAATCTGGAAGACATTTAGGTGGTTCTTCTCATTCTCGTATGAAAATAAATTATTTAACCAAGGAAATAAATGACCGCTACTGAATTAGACATTATTGACAAAGGGTTAAGTTAGCTACCCATTCTCTTGTAGATCCAGACTGAACAGAAGAGTGGGGCACAACGGCTCCTCGCCAAATGTAGCCAGACTTAAAGCTGTAAAAGCTAAGTGGGCTTAGGAGTTGCTTTTTATTCCAGCATTTTCATGGACTGGCATCACCAGGATGCCACACACAATTAAGGGCCTACCACTAACACGGTTCAGAGGCTGCTCTGTAGGATGCTAGGATCCTGATACATTCACATTTTCCACCAATCTACTCACCTACCTTTATGCTCCGCACATTAACAAACTCAATTATTTATGAACAACAAAACCAGAGCCTCATTGTCTAAAGCAAGACTTCAATCACACCAAGTTGGCAAAGCCTAGCTGTCAGTAGGACATCAATAATACACTAAAGAGGGAAAAAGAACCCGTAAGTTCTTACTGATGAATTAAAAAGATTTAATTTCCCGTTTGCCCAAAACGATAGGAAGTTCATAGCATCACAAACTAGACTGGACTATCGCACTAGACCCACCATGTGAGAAGTAAATTTGGGGTTCGTGGAATCCCTCCCCAGCCCCTGCACTTAAGGAAACTTTGGGATAGTATTTTTCAGTTGCTTCTCTTAACTTCCCACTGGAAAGTTTTTTTTTCATCGAGAATTTAAGGGGGAGGGGAAGCATAATTGCCTTCTGAGAATGTCATGCCCTGACTTCATGTGGTATTACTGGGAACGACGCCACATGAGGAATCTCTGAGTGATCCTGGGAGTTTATTTATCATTTAGCAGTTTTCCTATATTTGGATAATCTAACGACTGAGAGCAGATGCTTCAAAAAGCAGAAAGTAGAAACAAGAAAGATTAACTGTGTCCTGTGAGCCGATGGATTAAGTCACAGAATTATAGACTATAACACAAATAGGCTTGAATAAAATTCTTGCTGAATCTAAACAAGGATATGCAAGTAGGGGGCGGAATTTATTCAGAGCAAGATAGGTAGTTCTGATATAAAAGGATCACATAGCTTCCACACTGAGTAATTCATGTGTGACAGAACCTTGAAGGATGAAGGGAAATTTGAGAAAATTTTTATTCTTAAGCATCCTAGAAGAATCCTCAAGAAATTAACTCTATCCCGGTAAAGATTAAAGTTGACCTTAGATAAAAATAAACGTTCACAAAAATCACTTCCTCGCAACTAGATGAAGTTGGGAATTATTTTGTTCAGTGCTGATTCCTCAAAAGTTAAAAAAAAGTCATGTTTTTCTTAAAAATTATCCATGCTTATTGTTCGTTTACACCCATGTGTCAGAGGGACAGAGGTAGGAACTGATTCCCTCTGTCACGTGGGTCCTCGGTATTGAACTCAGGTTACCGTCAGGTTTGCGAGCAAGTGGTCTACCAGCTAAGCCATATTACTATCCTGTATATACATATTTTCCTGTTAAAAAATGTCTATATATTCATGTTTTCCTATATAAAAAAATTTGTTAACTTTTATTGTACATGTCTGAGTGGTTGCATCCATGTATGTGAGCACCATTTCTGTGCCTGGTATCCATGGAGGACAAAAGAGGGCATCCCCTACAACTAGAGCCTCAGAGAAAGTACGTCTGTGGTGGGAACCAAAACCGGACCCTCTGCAAGAGCAGTGTGCACCGGTAATTACTGAGCTTCCTTAGAATGAAACACATAAGACTTTGTCACTCAGAAAATTCAGAACTGCTGATAAAACAGCTCTACGATTTCTGCTAACCTATCATCTATCTACCCAATAATTACTTATTTAATTCTCGAGATAAGGTCTTGCTCTATAGCCCAGACTCCTCTCAAACTCTATGCAACCCTTCTGTCTGTCTTGTTCTCCTGAATGCTGAGAAACAAGAGGTGTGAATGGTCAACTCTACTCCTGCCAGGATTTCTCGATGTTCATTCTCCAAGCCAGCCCTCCCTTTGATATCTGCAAAGGATATCACCATCCAAGGTCTCCCACACTGAACCCTGCCTCCCAAGAAAAGGAAAAGGCCTTAGGTTGGAAGCCTACTAATCCTTTTGTATGACTGGTCACCATTCCTTCTCCAGCTCTGGGACAGATATTATTTTCCATAGCATTTCCATATATGCCTAGGCTTTGGGGTCATTCTCCAGTATGCTGTGAATCTGGGAATATGACCGGGCTTGCTGGATGGTATGTATGGCTGGGATGGAGTGGGAGGGAGAGGTGAGCTGTGTGAAAGAAAACCTTGTACACAGTAGACAGAGGAAGCCCTTTGCACACGGGTGTACTGTGCACCATGATCAGCAGATCATCAGGCAGGTATGGGCTCTGATGCTTTGCTTCACATCTCTTGTATCTGTTGTGACTAGGGACACTCAGCACTTAATTCCCTCCTGTCCCTGACTCTCTCCACAATTCTTTCTTTTGGAAAAAGCTTTTCCATCTCACCCCACTCTTGGTTCAACTCCTGCATTCTCCTTTATAACATCACCTCTTTATCAAAAAGCACTTTGCTCACACTCACCAGTGTCCTAATCAGTCACCCAAAGATAGTCCCATCATTTTCATTCTCTTGAGTCTATGGTCTTAACCTTCTTTTCCCTGAGAGTACTGTTCAGTTCTGACTCGTTTTCTTCCACTGCTGACTTCATGCACAACATGGTCACATAGCACCTCCCTCCCTGGCTTCCTCTCAGCCTGACCAGTGAGTAATTCCTAAGAATTGGCCGTTTCTTCTGTTTTTCTCTTCAAACATTCTTCTGGGAGTCTATCTGCTGCTGTAGTTAAATTATCACATGCACAACTAGCATTTCCACATTGACATTTGTTCTCTTCTGGCCACAGTACAGCTAGACTAGTCCCTTGTGTATTTGTATGAAGCTTCCTTCTGGAATTGCCATCCTGGCTGCTCCTTGTTGGCACCCACACTGGAGCTGCCATCTTCCTTTTGAAGGTTTCTGTTGTGGCACAGATCTCCCAATGTACTAACTCAACCTTCCTTATATTCCCCCTATGACCTCATTAATGTCATATGGCATTCTCTGTCTCAGCCCTTTAGAGTAATTCCTGTGACAGTCCCCATCCCATCAATACCATAAGGCATTCACATCAGGTAAGATCCTTACCCAATAGGTTTCAAAGTAAAGCTACAAAGAAAATTCTCATAAACGCAGTTATATTCAGACTGTTATTCGAATAGTACTATTCACTGTTCCCTCTGTGCACTCTGGAGACTTGCCTAACATTTAAGGCTTGTCCCTGCTGGTACCGTTTCTATGAAGTAATCATAATTCCACTAGACAGAAAGAACCATCTTTCATTGCCAAAGTTCCATTACATTTCATTTATTTACTGGGTGTTTTTCCTACCAGATGCCTTATATGGGAATTACAAATAGAAAAATAATTCTATTTTTCAATATTTATCTTATTATTTTTAATCATATGTGTGATTATGAGTATGCAGCTGGGTATGCATGTGTGTGTCAGGTCCTGTGAGACAAGGGGTTTCAGATTCCCTGGAGCTGGTGGCATAGGCAGTTGTCAGTTACCTGACACGGGTGCTAGGGATGGAACATGGATCCACTTCAAGAGCAGGGCATGCTCTTAACCACTGAGCCATCTCTCTACACCCACACAACTGCTCTATTTCAATCCATGACCGTCATGTATTAACATGAAGTGAGTGTTCATAAACCATTCTAAATTATACCGAAATGAGATTGGATTTCACTAAGGCCTTGGAGTATTAGTTAAATAGTAAATGATAGGCATTCAGATGAAGCATGCTTGAAATTCCCTTTGAAAGGTCGAGCCATTTGGGAATATTATATGTGTTTAAAAGACAGGAAGAAAGAAGGGACTACTGGTCTACCCACTGTTTTTGGTGTCTTATAACAGCAATGTAGTAGGAAATTTTAATTAGGTCAGGGGTTGTTATTCAGTGCTTCATTTATCTTTCTGGAATTTCAGAAGGTCGAAGAGTTCACCATTAACTGTTCTTACCTCCTAGTGCGCATTTTTATCTCTGCATTTTCCACATTACTTGAAGCTTCAGTAGGACAAAGGAATACTACATTGAGAAGAATCACTCCACTGGCAGAAAGGCACAAGAAGCCCCTGATGTGGATGATACAATTACTTGGAGCATGGGATTTTATTGCTAGCTAATTCAGCTAACTCATTTGCCTTTCAGAACCAGCAGGCTTTCTAATGTCATCTAACTTTTATGGAAACACTTTTATATATAAAATGTAAGCTTTTATACTTAAATATAATACCTAGAATATAATTTGCTTTGGTCTGTGTTTTCTTTTATACTTATAACTAATGGGAGAATACTTTTCCTTATAATTTACATGATAGTGTGACCAGGCCCAACTTTAATATAATGGCTGTTAGAGAAAAGCATACTTTAAAAAATAATATATTTATATATCTTACTACATTTTTTTGGCAGTTCATGTCTTCAACAAGTTGCTTGGACATCAAAGTATTTACGCAGTAAAAATCAGAAACTATGGACTTAATTATGTTGTTTATTTAATACTTATTTTTAATAACTCTTTAATTTGTGCAGTTTTATGTATGTGCAGTTTTGTATATGTGTAGTTTTGTGTGTGTGCAGTTTTGTAAATATGCAGTTTTATGTAGGTACAGTTTTGTATATGTGCAGTTTTTGTGTGTATATATATAATTTTGTGTATCTGCAATTTTGTGTATATGCAGGTTTTTTTGTGTATGTGCAGTTTTGTTCTGTATATGTGCATGTCTCTGGAGTCCAGAGACAATGCTTTCCCTGGAGTTGGAGTCATAAGCCCTGCTGAGTCCCCTAGGATGAGTGCTAGCAACCAAATTCAGGTCCTTTGCAAGAACAGATCTTGCTCTTAATGACTGAGCCATATCTCATTCTGGTGCTGTTTCTTTCTATTAGTGGTTTGCACTCATATGGAATTTATTCTGTTAATATCAACAACTCACTGCCCACAATGCAGCAAACTGTGATTTAAGATGTTAAGAAAGCACAGGACACAGTCCTTAGGATAATCCTGATTTGAGTTTGATTATATTACTCATTAATTCAATTGGTATAGATGAAAACAATCACGGCTTCTATGAAAATAGAGTCATAGTATTAATCTGATTTTCTACTCCATCTCTGTTAAGACTATATATTCTGTAAGATTTTGCCTAAACATTCTCAGTAGAAATGCTTAACAACCTTTTAAAAATATTGAACAAATGTTAAAGTAAAATAAAATAAATCTTCTAATAGCACCATTGAAACAACTCACTGAGTTGACGTCATTTTCCCAGTGATCTAAATGAACAGTTATCCACACACACAGTGAGGACACAGGCACATATAGACACATGAAATACACCCTGGGGTGGCCCACATTTGACAACGAACAGGCATTTACTGCCCAGTACATCCACATAGGGCTAAGAATTTCTAGCCACATACTTTTTTGGGTTACGTTTACAGTCAGGTAAACAGAGATTGCTATGAGAAAAATATATCTTCTACATCTTTACAAAATATCCTGAGAGGAAAGGGGATCTTCTGAGTGTGAAACCAAGCCTTTATTCTGTCAGGCAATGTGATTATGGAAGAAAAACATATCCACATTGTCTAATTAGGTCATTAAAAAGGACAAATGCGTCATGGAAGCTTTTCCCTTTTGCCTAAGACATAAAACAAGACAATGAAAACAGTCTGGTAATATAGAAAGGGCTAGAACTTGTTTCTTTTCAAAAATAATAGGTCCTTTCATCTTTCTATTCCTTAGACAAAGACAATTAATTTGGAGACAACATTTTCTAATTAGTTCAGAGTTTATCCCCGATTATATTTCAGAATATTTAACCAGAAACAGGAAGCTAGAGGAGGGGAGGAAGAGAACACATGGAAAATTATCAAAGGAAGTGAATGAGGTCCAGAGAGTGGGTTGTTGATCGCAATGCCTTCTGCAGAGTCGAGAGGAGCATAAAGTTCACATGCATATAAACACAGAGTAATCCAGGAAGACCAGGAAGGAAAGACTGACATCTGCCTGCGGGTCTTGAAATCCAGACTTTAATTGCAGCTAACTTAAATAAAAACAAATGGCACAATTATTTTCCCCCTTTCTCTGTCTGCTGATTATTATTTCTTGAATTTCACAGAATCTATTCTTCAAAGCATTAAGCAAGAGAGCCTGAGAAAATGAAGGAAACGGTATTTACCTGGGATCCTCGTGACCCTCTCTTGTGGTCCCATTCTGAATGGCCCATGAGCTGTGAAGACAGGAGGGTAGTTATGGTAAATTAGGTTCATATTTTATGTGGACAGCGTTCTTACTCATGCTTTAAAAGAATAATTAGACTGCTGAATCTGTTTTCTAATAGGAATGGTTATCGAGTAGACGTCATGAGCAAATTAACATGAAGGAATATACTGTCTTGATAGCTAGCATTTCAAAGAGATATCTGAATATCTCTGCTATGTGTGCCTCTAGTGTCTTTGCCAGAGAAATCCTAGACACATGTCAAATTGTGCAAAACCCCTTGTCAGTAAGCTTGTGGTTACCCAGTGCAATAAACACCATAAGTCACACAACGAGGCTGTCTGAAACACTGCCAGTAAGAAGCAGGCCGATCTTATTTTTAGTTATTTTCAATTCTCCTTTGGCAACACCACACAAATGTGACAGAGTCAAGGAGTACGGTGAGAGCCAGGTGTGGTGGTGCGCACCTGTGCGGTGCACACCTGGGACACTGAACAGAAAGGTGGGAGGTTCAAGGGTCAGAGCTGAAAACAGTCAGAGGCCACCGTTAGCTAAGTGGGACTTTCTCACAAATCAAAACAAAATGCTCAGAATCAACTCATTTAACAGGAAATGCTCCCGCATGTTACAAAATCTAATGCTTATATTTTTTGCAACAAAGTATAAAGTAGTATCAAGTTATCTCCAAAATAAGAATCTCTCTGAGCTACTTGGCCTACACTGCAGGATTATCATTTGTTAGAAAGTAAACATTTTTTCAGAAAAAAAAATTAAAGAAATATACATCTTTATAGGAAGTGGGAGGGATGAGGCATCATACATTTCCCTTGCTCACGTACATCCCATAATAAGCTGAAGGGTCATTTACAGCCAGGAAGCTCACCAACAGCATGAAACAGATACAGCCACCCACATCCCTCCCTCTCTGGTGTATCAACCCCTTAGTTGATACAGTAGCAAGCTACATAGTATCTGTGAGCGGCAGTGTGCATTTAAACACAACCCAGGAAACCGACATCTGTGAAGAACAAATGCTAAGACTTGACTAATGGCTAAAAACACCAAGAGGATTGAACTCCCTACATTGACTGTGTTCTGTGCTGCTTCAACATATTGACAGGTGCAAGGGAATTTTGTCAAAACCTAATGGAATGTTTCAAATAATACTAAAGAAGTCTTAAATTTGAATATGATAGCAAAGGTGTTAGTCGTACTGGAGGATTGTTGTCTATGTCATGGATATTTGGTGAGAATAAATTTTAGATATGTTTTACCACCAAAAGGAAAAATAATGGTTGTGCTCTGATAAAAGGTCCATGCGAATGCCATTGGGTACACACTGGCCTTTTCCCAAGTGTCCCTCTCTCTTATCTATGTGCTTAAGTCTACATGAAAGTTTTGCAGTAAAATCCACCTCTGCCTCAGAAATAAAATATAACATACAAGATGGCAGCTGCCTCTGTTATTTGGATGCCTTATTTATCTCAAATGTTACTTTCTAGCAGAAAGGCTGAAGGAAGAACCCCAGCTACTTATAAATCAAGTGTAAAGGATAGCACACTGCAGCTTAGTCCAGGAATAAGGGTTTTGATTCCAGCACTGATTTTAAAAAGATAAAAGAACTCAACTCTAACTTATGGGAAAATATTAGTATTATTGGAAATGAAAGAAAGTAAGCTGCTTCTGTTGCCTATCAATACAGTAAATTTATCACCGTAACTAGCTGGTACAAAGTAAAAGAGAAAAGCAATACAAAATATTCCTAGCTTACGGCAAATGGAAATATATAAATATATTATGCATGTGCATATTTTATTTACACACACATATAGGCAAATAGGCTGTCCTTGAAAATGTATAGCCTTTTCGGGCTAGAAACATGGGTGTTTGGCTAAGAGCATTTGCTTCTCTTAAGGAAGACCCAGTTCAGTTCCAGGACATACATGGTAGCTTATAGCCAGCTCTCCTGCACTCTAGTTCCAAGGAATCTGAAGGGCATCCAAGGGCACTAGGCACACATACAGTGCACACACATATATGCAGGAAAATAACTCATTTGCATAAACTAGGAATAAAATACGTTTTTAAAAAGCATGCCCAGTCACTATTGCTGATGCTAAGAAGTGCTTGCTGACAGGAGCCTGATATGGATGTCTCCTGAGAGGCTCTGCCAGAGCCCTACTGATACAGATGAGGATGCTTGCAGCTAACCATCGGACTGAGCACAGGTACCCCAATGGAGGAGTTAGAGAAAGGACTGAAGGAGCTCAAGGGGTTTGCAACCCCATAGGAAGAACCATATCAACCAACCAGACTGCCCCCCCCCGGCCTGAGCTCCTAGGGACTAAACCACCAATGAGTACACGTGGAGGGACCCACGGCTCCAGCTGTATATGTAGCAGAGGATGGCATTGTCTGGCATCAGAAGGAGGAGAAACCCTTGAAGGCTCATTTCTCCAGTGTAAGAGAATGCCGGGGCTTTGAGGTGGGAGTGGGTGGGTGGGAGTGGGTGGGTGGGAGTGGGAATATCTTCATAGAAGCAGAGGAAGGGGGCATGAGAGAAGGGGAAAAGGGGATAACATTTGAATTGACATAAAATGTCCATTAAAAAATTTTAAAAAGCATTCCCTTTGAACTAAGTAAATCAGAATTCCAAAAAAAAAAAAAAGTCCAGTAACAACGGTCTTCTAAAACCTGTTATACAACAGAAGCCAAATCAGACAATAAGTTACAGTATGAGATTAATTTGCAGAGTGCAATTAAAATTTGACATTAGACTCTTTGACCAAAATTGCATAAAAAAAATCTTCGTGACTTGATAAGTCAAAATAAGCTAAGGTAATTCCTGCTCCTCATTTTCGAGACGCAATTGATCACTGCCCTCAGTGATTGTAAGGATTTAATTACAGTTTGTCTAGCACATAATTTTGGCAAAATTAGCCAACTTATTATTCAAAATTAAATGTTCACACAGTTCAGATTTCTTTAATGTTTTAATTTTTTAAATTTCTGACTTATGGGCATTGCTTTTTTTGGTAAATGCTCATTTATTCTAATTTAAAGTTGCTGGTGAGGTTCAGAAATACTAATCAAATAATCAGTATGGTTCATAGATGATTAAATAAAGCCATTGAATTACTTGTTCTCTAAAACTCTCAAAAGCAGCTCTTGACATACACCAGTGGCAGGCCCCATTGTGCCTTCATGGTTGGCCCGCACTGACACTAGGAAGGATCTATGCATGGAAGATGGGTGACAGGGTGGGGCGAACCTGTACTGGTGGCAATGGCATTTATTAAAGGTTTGGGAAAGAACACTAGAGGAGGCTGGCTGGTCTACTGACCACCTGCCCTACCGATTTCAAACCAGCAGGGTTAGAATAAGCTGGCCGTCTGCTACCCATGGCTGTCACAGTGAACATAGGTCAATTAATTTTTAAATGAAAATCCTAATCTACACCCTATGAATTAAAGAGAGAATATTTGTCTCTAGCATCAGGTCCAGAATGCAGTGTTTTTCTGAGAAAAGAAAAAGCATGAAATTTCTCCTCTACCCCACCAGTTACATCTTAAGTATCTTAACTTTCTTTATCCCTAGAATAGTGTGATATTCAATTAAACACTTCTTACACTAGAAAAAGTCTACTCAATAGTTTGTAAGTTTGAACTTCTAAAAATTCTTCTGCAATGACTCACTGTCTAAATTTCGCCCTTTCTTTCAAAAAATGATAATAATAATTTGCCAAGTGTGTTATCTATCAGAGTCAGTAATTTCCCATCATCATATGATAAAGCAATGGGAGGACATTAGTGTAAATGAATTATATTTTGTTCTACAAACATTCATATGACATTATATTTAAAAGGTAGGATTCGAGCAAGAATGTGGTATGTTTAGAGACTTATTTTATGTGAATGTGCTTGCCGGAGTTAGTGTGTTCCATATACATACGGAAGTCTGCAGTGGTAGGCAGAGGGCATCAGGTTCCTTGGAACTTAAGTTACAGAATGATGTCAGGGGCTGTGTATGTGTGTGCATGCATGCATGTGTGTGTGTGTGCACATGTGCATGTGAGTGTGAATATATGTGAATGTGAGTCTGTGTGTATGTGAGTGTGTGCATGTGAGTGTGTGCATGTGAGTGTGTGCATGTGAGTGTGTGCATGTGAGTGTGTGCATGTGTATGTGTGTGTAAGTATGTGTGTATGTGTACATGTGTGCATGTGTGTGTGTGCATGTGTGTGAGGGGTGTATGTGTGTGCATGTGTGGTGTGTTTTATGTGTATGTGTGTGCATGTGTGCGTGTGCATGTGTGTGTGTGTGTGTGTGTGTCCAGGAGCCATACCCAGGTCCTCTAAAAGAGCAGTGGTTACCAGCTGAGCCACCTCATTAGCTCTTGACTGTGTTTTTAGTTTATTTGTTTTTGCTTCTATTTTGTTTTTAATGTAGACTACGGTTATTATTTTTAAGGCCATCAAAAGCTACATGCGGAACTCTATATGACATGCAAAATATAAATAAAAGCAATTAACTCTAAATATAATAAATGAGATACAGGAGGGCTCTCTAAATAAAGAGGGCATTAAAGAAAATTAACTGGATATCTTTCCCCCTACAGGTTTAAGGCTTTAACCCTTAAACTCTATTTTTAATTAAAATAATTTGAGCTCAAATAATCATTTGTTACTTCAGTGTTGAGTGCGTGGGGAATGCTGCAGTATTTTCTGCGGTTGTGTTTAATGCAAATGTGGTAGCAAATGTTCCTAATGAAACAGGACCACACAGGGCAAGGGGTTCAGAAAGTGCTTAGGTGTTCTGCACCCCACTCTCTCGATTAGTTATGGGAGTGAAAATAATGCTAAAAGAAACATTAAGTAGAACAGGGCACATACAAAAGCACACAGACTTCATATTGGAATACAAACTATTACTATTCTGTCAATAATAGACTCACACATTCCTTTGATTAATCTGATAGATTTAGTGCTGCCTTACAGAGGATCAAAGCAGTAAGGGTATTAGATTCTTTAAAAGAAGAAGGGAGGAAGAGAGGGAGGAGGGAGGAGGAGGAGGAGGAGGAGGAGGAGGAGGAGGAGGAGGAGGAGGAGGAGGAGGAGGAGACACCTCCAATGACATTGATGACTCAAGGACAATTAGAAACAGAAGTAGAAAAAACTGAGCATTCTTCTTCTTTCAATCTATCCCAAATGGACTAAACCTTTGAGATAAATGCCTAGCAGCGGGGCACCTAAGCCATTCCGGGAAAACTCTGAAAGTATTAAGTCCTTGGAGGGAAGAATGTGTATGACTTTAAGATGTGCTAAATATAAAAGAAAGAGATGAGGCCTGGAAAATACATAAACTCTGGGGGTTAAGAGTGCATGGCTACTTAACTCAGAAAGAGAAAAAATATTTGCCTGTCACCATCTATTTAAAAATTTCCCTTGGCTATTCACTGTCATCACTCCTTGGAGGAATGGCATTTTGATAACTATCTTACCAGAAGGAATGAGGACATGTAGGCCATCAGGGTTAAGCCTACATGTATGTGGCAGGCAAAATCTTT
The DNA here is from genome assembly GCF_011064425.1 of Rattus rattus. Taxonomy (NCBI): domain Eukaryota; kingdom Metazoa; phylum Chordata; class Mammalia; order Rodentia; family Muridae; genus Rattus; species Rattus rattus. The sequence goes on from NC_046159.1 coordinate 8,187,149, forward strand.
CCCTAAGTCCGGAAAAGGAGGGGGTCAGGAGAGAGAGAGAGAGAGAGAGAGAGAGAGAGAGAGAGAGAGAGAGAGAGAGAGAGAGAGAGAGATTTTGATTGATTGATTCTATAGTGGGAAATAATAAATCTACAAGATCCCTTCTGTCTTACCAGTTTTTGTGATGGGTAAAATAAAAATACTTAAATCTATTCCTTGTGAACAAACTATATTCTTCATTCTTCAAGAGAGACAAGTCTGTTATAGGAAGCATTTGAAACATCCTGGCTCTTTGACCCAGAGTCATTTTCATCTCTACAAAGTACATTCTCCCTTCTTTCCATCTTCTTTTCAATAATAAATCTCTGCATCACAGACTTCTGCAAGCAGCATGTTGCACAGCACTGACTTCCAAGGAAAACAAAACCACTGCCAAGCAGAGAATTCAAGAAGTTCACAGGAGCAGCAAAGAAGGCAACGGGAAAACAAAAACGGTTCTATCCGAGCACAGATATTTTTAAGAGTGCCGTGAGAAATGACAAGAGCTGGCAGAACGTTTTTATTTATTATTGATAAAGTCTCGCTGTGCTACCTTTCCCCACTACGTGTTTGTATAAAAAATAAATGCTTTGGGCTTCTCAGGAAAGTGGTAAATGGAGCTCAAGACCTGCAGGAGAACTGAATATGGGAAAGAAGAAATGATTCCTAGTGTTAAAAGACATGGCAGGAATAATTAGCTGAGCCTTGTGTCATAAGCCTATATTGCCAGCAACTCGGGAGGGTAAACTGAAGGCAGGTTTGGACTGCAAAGCAAGTTAAACATTTGCCTGAACCACTGAGTGGGGTGCTATCCTCAAACCATGTTTTAGATGGGTTGGGCTACAGCATAGTTGAGAAGCATTTGCCTAGCATGTGCACGATCCCAGCATGACTTAGTGGTCTGAAGTGAGGATGGAGACTGGCGGTCACCAGGATTGATTTTACGGCACTCTTAACAAATCTGTTTTGCCTTGGAGAGGTGGTGGGGGTGGGGGGCGTCCAGTTTTGCTTTAGACCATGCTAACCTAGAACTCTGTAGCTCTGGCTGGCCTTGATGCCATCATGATCTTCTAACCTGAGGCTCCTGAACTGTCGCCATGATTGGCTTTAAGAAGACTAATGCATATTTCTTTTTTAAATGTACAAAGGTAACTCATAAGAGGAAGACGTCGAATTGTGACTGGGCCTGCTTTTTTAACTACCTGTTTTTAGCTGGGTCCATTTTTTTAAATTCACTAAACAAATACTTATGGTATCCCTGTGATGTGCAAAGTACTGATGTAGCCCCCTATTACACTGCGGTGAACAAAATAAAATGTACGTCTTCTTCCTCAGCTCTCATCATCTAGTGAAGGAAGAGGTAAGACATTCACAGAAGCTGCTAGACCACGCAGTCCTGATGCAGACGAAGAGTATACAGTATTGCAGGAGGATGGGCATGCATGAGTAAAGGTAATAGCAGGGGCTGGGTTGGCACAGAGCTTATTCCTGTAAGCAAGCCAGGGAAGCCATTTTGAAAGATGGCCTCCCTCAGAGACCTGGGGAGACCTGGAAGGTGAGCACATCAGACAGGATACAGCTGGTATAGGAACAAGAACAGTGCCTATAAGGAGCAACAAAGGGTCCCTCGACCATCATTTAAAAGGAATCAGATTTGTGCAGTCATAGATCTACATTTGATACTTCATCCCAACAGCAAGGAGAAAAATACACCCTAAAGAGCAGAATTCTCTATAAAAGAGAATTCTGAGAATTCTCCTTGGCCTAAGCTCTTACTTAGTTCTACCCAGAGGCACCTTCTATGAGTTGCCATATATATCACATTATGTTTTGTCTTGCTCTTTACATGAGCTTCTGTGTTCTGAGAATTATAAAATGTGTCAGGGTATAGAACATTTGCTCAGCGCATGGAAGGCTCTGGATGGGAATCTCGGCCCTGCAGAGACTGGGAGGTTGGAGAGACTCATAAAGTGATAAACACTTGGGTGAGTGTACGCCCCCCCCCCGTCTACCCGCCCAGCTCTTTGGTGAGTGTGATAGTCAATGAGTTTTCTGTGTGGTGAGGAAGCTCCAATTTACTTAGCATTGACATGCTATCCCCCGGCACATGCTTTCCCACTTCTTTATAGGCAGATTTCCTCCCTCCAGAATCCTGTATGACAATATGGCTGCCTTGCTGGTTCTGTGAGCACAAAGCTTTGCTAAAGTGTGGCTCTCTGGACTGGGGAGATATGCAACTGCCTTCAGGCCAGCACAGCCCCACTTGCTTTATTTCTTAATGTTCCTTTCTTTAGTTGCTGGTTACCAAGAGTGGGATGTCAAGACTCCATTGCCCTCTGCAAACTGTCCCAAAGCAAAAGGGACAATGGGCATTTGCTTTTTGTTGGACTAGGTCAGATGCAAGCTAACATAATCAGAGACTCCCAGACTTTGTTTCTTAGTCCTCAGGATTCTACGTCCAGGACCTGAGACTTTGCAAGATATAACACAGGTCCTTCATAACTTAGTGGCTAAACTAGGATACACTGTCAGTTGCCTTTGCGTGGATGAGCTATGCCACCTGCCTACCTTATAAAAGAGCCTACATTACAGCTTCTTCAGTCCCACCCTCCAATCCCAAGATTAGCTCCAGGTTACAGCACATCATCAGAGACGTTGGCTTTACTGGAGGTTTCACACAGGAGGCAGAGGAGTTGATTACATTATATAGAACACAGCCAAGAGCCCCCAAAATAAGCCCTAGGGAGAACACAGGGCAGAGTGAATGAGGCTTTTCCAATTTACTAGACTCGGCTTTCCTTGCTTTTAGAATCTTTCCCAAAGTCACATGAAATGCCTTTTAGAACATCCCAGAGCAATATTGTCTCTCCCTCTTATACTATCAGAAAAATTAACAAGAAAAAAGGGAGTTCCTTAGAACTACTCTTTTTAAAAAAAAATCCAACGTATGTGTATGTGTGTGTGTGTGTGTGTGTGTGTGTGTGTGGTGTATGTGGTGTGTGTGGTGTGTTAATGTGTGTATGGTATGTGGGTCTGTGTGTGTGTATAAGTATGTGTGTGTGCACATGTGTTTGCATGTGTGTGTGTGGTGTGTGGTGTGTGAATGTGTGTGTATTTGTGTGTGATATGTATATATGTGTGTGTGGTATGTGGGTCTGTGTATGTGTGTGTGCACGTGTGTGTGTGGTGTGTCTTTGTATGTACATGAAGATGTTTAAAGACAAGACGTCAGCTTTGGATGTTGGCCTTTAGTTACCACCCATCATTTTTGTTTTGGAGACAGCTTCTCTCACTGACCAGAACCTCACCAGGTAGCCTACACTGGATAATCAGCCAGTTCTAGGGACCCCCTGTTTTTGGTTCCCCAGCATTAGAATGATAAGCATGTGCTACCACACTTGGCTTTTATATGTGGGTTCTGGGGATTGAACTCAGGTCCCTGTGTGGCAAATATTTTAACAACTGAACTTTCTCTCTTCAGAAAGCATTCCAAACCTGAACATAGCCCACCGAAGACTGACTAGTGGAGATCTTTTCCTCTTACAGAGAGATACAAGGCCCTGAGTTCCACTTGCCCTGTGATCCTGACGGTAAGAGTTACAAACAGGCAGTCAGTAGAAAGTCCAGGATATTGGGGTCGGGGGAAGTTTGCAGGCAGTGAGCGGCTCAGATTTGCTTGAGTGTAACCCTCGTCCACTCTACGGCCAGTTCTCTGTCTCTGCTAGGTGTAAAGAGGTTCCCACAGCTGGGTTTAGACTATTTTCATAACTCTCCTGGGCTTCCTCCCTCACAATGTCAACCAATGCACTAACCCTACAGGTTGCTAAATCTTATAAATACTAGTAAAGTGACATTTGGATTATGCATGACATTTATACTCTATGTGCCTTTATGTGTGCATCTTGAGGCAGTGGGCACTATTACTGATTCATTATCACATCCAACACAAGAGTTCTTCCCTGTCGCACAGCTTAGCTTAGGAAAACTTGGCAGCAAAACGAAACGAGCCCATGATTCGGCATAAGGAAATTCCACCAGTGAGATTTCAATGAACACGGGATATTAAAGTCTGGGGAAGTCTTCAAGAAAGCAGGGTTAAAGGTCCCATAGAAGCTTTCTTTCTGCTTAAAGAAAGACTAACAATGTTCCAAGAATTAGATTTTCAAAAATCTGTTTCTGAATATTTCTCTTATGCTTTATTTTCATTTATTAAAAATGCTATGTGGTCCTGCTTTATGACTATAGAAATGAATTGAAGGAGGCAGGATGGTAGAAATTACATCGCAACTGAGCAGGGGTTAAAAGTTAGGTCAGCTACATGTGAAGCACATAGTTACTTTTCCCTACTGGTCTGCCTTTCCCATAAATAACCACAGGTTCCATGCTAAACCTCTGGTCTCTGGCACTGGACAAATTTTGTTGAGGAGAAAGAAAGATACCAGATTTCATGTTCCTTCATTGTAAACTCATTGGATGTACTCCCCTCATTCTCCATCTTTCTTAAGACTGTGGAACATGAGAGAGTTTTAATTTTCTACACTCTATAAATTAATCGCACTCCAAAATGATAGCTGTTGGATCATCTCTGAGAGCAAAGGATATGTTGGCTGCTTAAATACTGACTGCTCACTTGACATAGTTCATTAGTACCAACTATTCACTCTTGCATCCATCCATTCACCCCTGCATTCATTCATTCACTCACTCATTCACTCTTTCAACTACTAGTCGCACATCTTGAGCTTTAGGCTCCATGAAAGTGTAGGAGGATGGAATTTCCCCACCTAGAGCATCCTTGCAAGACCTCCCAAGACTAATAAGGAGTAAGAGGGGATGATCCACATGGATATATCAGGACAACTGGCTCAAATCTCACCTCAGATATGATGCTGACTTACATGTTCCATGCTCTTGCTACAAAGTCTACAGTCATCAGCCATCTTAACCTTGACGAATGATCATATCCCCGTACTGTCGCCACATCTGAGTTCTTTCAGATGTATGTGATTACGTCTAAATAAACTTGAATGGGAGGGGACCTCATTCTCTGATTAGGCCAATATGCAGCAACAAAATTTGACCCTATTTATAATTAATACGATATGCCATACATCCTGAATTAGAGCCCCATGTAGCCCCTATGCATGGGCTCCACATAGCCTCACATGCAATTTTCTATGGGGCAATTGGAAACTTCTACATTTTCATATAACTTGGTTGCCTGGGTGATGGAAGCTGGGGATGGCATAATAAGAAAGGGATTTAAATCCTAATAATGAATGTTTGAGATCACCTGGGGCCAAGGCTTTGGTTCAGCAAGTATGCTCTGACCCTCATATGTATCCTTTGTTAGTTGGGAATACAATCAATTTTCCAATGCAAACAATGGGTCTAGAAACACAAGTACACAGTAGGCAGGGTTTAGCTCAGTAGTAGAGCATCGGCCGGACAAAGCAAAGGTCCTGGGTTCCACTTCCACACTATGACTCCCCCACACAAATGTCTGAGAAAACAACTAAAGCAATCAAAACACCTGAGAACCGCTCCTCCCAATCCCATGCAAACATTCCAGAACAGCACAAGAGAAAACTTCATAGGTTCTAGGCAGACGAAACAAAACAATTCCCTTGAAAATAAAGACATGATGGCATTATAGCTTTAATTTATTAAATCCAAAGACCTTTCTTCAGTTGAAACACCACTGATCACCTTGAAGGGTGCCTATAAATCTGTACTCTACAGTTCATTTCACTGTGTCTTGTACTATTTCTGCCAGTTTGGATAATTACATAGGAAACAAACAAACAAAGCAGGGACGTCATGCATTGTTTCTAAGTATGTGCCTGCTGTTGGTCTGAATTAGACTAACATTTTTCAGTTTCTTTATATTTTTAGATTCCATTTATAATATAATAGTTTATGGAAGGATTTGTTCAGTGTTATTTTCCATAGAAAATTATTGAAATTCAGTCAAACCTACAGTGGTGACTTCATAAGACTAGTCTATAAAAATTATCTCCTCTTAGGGGAAAAAAACCTTAGAAAACTTAGAAACTAATAAAACTTAGAAACTTGGAAAATAATGAAATCCAGAAACAGTGTCAGTTGGACCAAAATTTTTAACTCACAGAGATTTATTTGCTCTTGAAGTTGGATTTTTTCCTTTCTCTTTCTTTATAAAATAAATATTTTGATAGATTGAACTTGGTATAAACAACATATGATACTTTTGAATCAGTATTAAAATTAATAATGTACATTTAAAAAATTGAAAACGCCAAGTAGCTTATCTCTGTGGCTATAATTGTTTGCACACACACACATATACACACACACATGCACATACACACATATGCACACACATACACACACATACACACATATGCACACACACATACACACATATGCACACACATACACACACATACACACATATGCACACACATACACACATACACATACACACACATACACACACACGCATGCAATACACACACACACATACATTTGTTAGTGTACAACTTAACTTTATATAAAATATTTTTTAAAGCCTTCATTTAAGGTGTTATTAATGGGGATAAAAGCAACTAAATCCAAGGAAAGTTCTCTAGGCTATCATATTAAGAGATGCTCTTAAAACTAATTTGAAAATAACAGCGTGTCGTTTAAAATAAAACTCTTAATTCCTATGAATTGCATCCCGAACCTCACTTTAAAGCCTGTTAAGTACAAAGAGCTACTATACCCACCTTCCCATGGCTCTGAACATGAGTCCTGCATGCTACTGCCGGTGCTGTACTACTGAGGTGACTGGCTATCCCATTACCTGTATTTCTGCTGAAATCATCAAATGGAATTGGTCCTGTGGTGCTAGGGTTAAACTGTGCTGCAAATGCCCAAGGTCACATCCTCAGAGGATGACAATTCAATTTTTCAAGATTCTCAATGTAAAGTCCCAATCTCTCAAGTTGTCCCAAGTAAAGCAGTGATCTCACCATCATCGCTGTCAGTTTTTGCAAGTTGCACATGCTCAGATAGTTCCTTAGAATTCCTTACACATGTACACACACACACACACACACACACACACACACACACACCACCCCATAGGAGAACCAATTTCATAACTTAGTATGCAAAGAGTTTTATCTTTGAAAAAAAAAATGATCAGAGGCAGCTCTGGGAGAATAGGGGTTATTTATTTAACTTACAAGCTACCAGCTTTTAAATGCTTTTAAAAACCAAGCTCATTAAATTGGTGGATATCTTATTTCCAGCCACTATCCAGAGACTTCCCAATCCAGGCCCTGTTGTGCAAAGCACTGTACATGTTACAGTGTATCTACTGCGCCTTCCCAGAGCTGCGGAATGCTTTGGAGAATGTTCTGATTTTATTCTCACCAGTGGGAAAACTTCAAAGGTTGCTGGTTATAGACTTTGTTTTTTTCAATTAGAAAATGGAGGTAGAGGTCAGTGAGAAGGTTCAGTGGCAAAAGGTGCTTGCTGCCAAAGCCACCAACCTGAATTTGATTTATAGCATCCAGAGGGTGGGAGAAGATGACATTTCTGTTCTGTTCTTTTTCCTCCCCCTCCCCGTCCTCTTCTTCCTCCTCTTCTTCTTCCTCCTCTTCTTCCTCTTCTTCCTCCTCCTCTTCCTCTCCCTCCTCCTCTTCCTCCTCCTCCTCACTTCCCCCTCTCTGTATGTCTTTCTCTCTGTCTCTGTGTGTGTGTGCATCGTGCACACATATATGCATGTTCTCATGTGCCCATATATACATACACGTGCATGTCTGTCCATAGAGAGGTCCAAGGAAGACGTTGAGTCTTACGTGATTCCTCTTCTTCCTTATTTACTGTGCTAAAATCTCTTAGTCAAACCCAGAACTCCCCAATACGACTCGTCTCTTAAGCCAGCTTGCTCCAGGGACCCTGTCTCTACTTTGTTGGGTTAAATTGTAGTGGGCCACCATGCACAGCCAGCATTTAAGTGGGCTCTAAGGGCCTGAGCCCTGGGCCCCTTGACTGAGCAGTGAGCACATTAATAGCAAAACCGTCTCCTCGGGCCTTATTCTAATATTTTAGCCCCGCTGACACATTCCCATCCTTCACGTTTCATTTCTTTTTATTTATTTTTTTTTTATTAACTTGAGTGTTTCTTATTTACATTTCGAGTGTTATTCCCTTTCCCGCTTTCCGGGCCAACAACCCCCTAACCCCTCCCCCTCCCCTTCTTTATGGGTGTTCCCCTCCCCATCCTCCCCCTTCACGTTTCATTTCTAATAGCACCTCCTCTGAGACACTCTCCAAAACTGCCCTGCCATCCATTTACCCATCTCACTGTACCCTCACAGAATACAAATGAAGGTGGATCACTTTCCCTGAGCCAAGACTGGTACTGAGAATAAACAGGAGTCCAGTATAATCCGCACCTCCCCGGCCGTTCCTCACACATGACTGTACTGTTTCCTGTAGTTGCTCAAACATAAGATTATCTTTTCGGACTAGCTCTTGCCTGTCTCCCACTGAAACCGTGGGCTTCGGGACAATAAAAATCTAGCCAGTGTGTGCTGTGTGCTGAGTTGAGACACACCACATAGATCCCGAAAGAGAGTAGCTGATTCACTGATGTAAGATAAGACTGAGCACTGGGAGTCAATTGGTTATGAATTTTCTAAAGAGGAGGAATTAGCTCGGTTCTGTGGTGTACACCTTTAATTCCAGTACTTTGGATGAGAAGCAAACAGATTTCTCTGAGTTCAAGGCCAGCCTCATTTACACAGCAAATTCCAGGCCAGGCTCAGGGCTACATAGTATCAAACCACTCCCCACCTACACATACATTCTCTCTGTCACCTCCTACTCCCTCCCTCTCTCTCCCTTCTCATATTTCTCTTTCTCTATAACTACTACTCCTACTATACACACACACACACACACACACACACACACACACACGTACACGGAGGAGGAAGGGGATGTGTAAATCTGAAATTTATTCTATTGTGTCAATACTTCTAGGCACTAAACTTCATTCTTCCTAGGAGTCTCTTGGTAGAGAAAAGCATCTTGTGACATATATGTTTATGTGAAACTATAAGTGATGTATTTACTGCTTCAGTTTTAAGGACCTGTTGTGGTTCTTGGATGCAAATTGAGAGCTTGTGTGCAGTAAAAGTGCTTTAAGATGCCCTGCTCAAACGAGGAAATTTCTGCTTGTTTCTTCTTTCATAGTAAAAGTGTCTACTTGTCCACACTACAAATATCTCCCTCACAGGGCAGCCTTTATAGGTGCTGATGTGCCTAGCTTAGAAACTTCTCAACAAACCAGGGAGCAGTGGGATGCAGTTCTGGCCAATAGAAGCAGAAGTCACTGAGGGACATTTCTAGGGGGACTCTTGGCTAGTTGAGTGATCCACAGCCAATTCTATGCCCATGCCTTTGCTTGCCTTCACCTGACAAAGCCAGCCTCTGGCAAATTGGTATCTTGCTCTCCTTTCCTTTGCTTCTTGACTTCAAGTAATGTAGGATTCTAGGACAAAGCAGTGGCCTCCTGACACAAAGTAACCACACAGCAAAACTAGTAGCTTCTAGTCCAATAGCCCAAAGTCTCACCAGTTAGCTCTCTCTAATCAGGCAGAGACTGATACAGTGACTCCTGTCCCTGACAACACACACAATTTCTTAGGAAACAGTAGCAATAAAAATAATGATAGTTAGCAAATAATTACTGCTAAAAAAACAAAAAACAAAAAATAACACCCTTGGAAATGGAAGGTAGACCAACACACATTTGCTGACCTGTATTTAAAAAAAGCATCACATTCTGATGATATAATAGTATACAGAGGCATAGTTTTTGCTGTGAGGTTTGTATGTGTTGGTATACTTGTGCTTGTGTGTGTGTGCTTGTGTGTTTATGTGTTGATTCTCAGCAAATTCAAGCCTATGCATTACACTTGTGTGATAGACATAAGTATATCTCAGTCCTCTTTTCTACCACATATCTGAATCTACAAGTTTTTAAAAATAATCTCATCGCTACTATAAAAATAGATAATTATGTATAACATTATACACTGAAGAAACCCTGCCTGGGGAACAGATAAAAGTGATGTTTTGAAGCGTGAATTAGAGAACCTGGATTTAAAGTTATTTTAGGAAGAAATATTTTTGGAATTTTGGGTTAATCATGTTGTTTTTAATGAGATATGGCATGGTCTTTAACGTCATTTCTCAGATAGAAAATGAAAAGTAAGATTTTTTAAATAATGCATCCTGCTTTAGAAACAAAATTTATTTATTATGAATCATCTTGTCTAACATAAGAGTACAGGGAAAAGATGAAACTGAAAATTTTATCATGCGAAATCTTACAGCATTAATAGAAAAGGAGGAGTTTTAGAGACTACCCCAGACCTAAGAGCTTCTAGTTGCATCCTGACAATTGAGAATTCACCTTCAAATCTGGCTACTGGAGCAACATTTCTCATTTTCTTTCAAAGATAGATGTAAAATAGCCCCAGGAAAGAAAAAAGTACAAGAAATAGGAAAATATTCATAAATAATAAATCTAACCAAGGACTTGTAGTAAGAATAGCCATCATGAGCGAATAAAACCTCTGATCAACAGCACTTCAATTAACAAATGGGTAAACTGAGGAAGGGGTAACTCTCCAGAGGCAGCACAGGAGTGTGTTCCCAGCACATGGAGATGTGCTTGACCAGGAACTCTGTGGGAAGGGGAGGTCAAAGCCACAGTGAAAGACCACTTTACCCTCCCAGAGAGGATGGTTCCTTTTTAAATAGGCACACAGAAAACTTTACATGTTGGCAAACATTTAGAAGAATGGCCTCTCCCGTCATTTGCTACTGGGAATGCAAAGAGGTCTCAGCCACTTTGAGAAGGAAATGGCGAGTTGATCAAAACAGGCAAAATGGTGTTTTCATATAAAGTAGGACTATCATCCATGAACGTATGATAATTCGCCCACAAAAGCCCTAACAATGATATCCAGGGCACACGTTATTCAGAAGAACCCAAGTACAGAAATAACTCCAAGTCCATCGAGGAATCAATGGATGAACAGAGGATGGTGCCCACACACAACTAAGAATGATTTGGCAAGGAAGAGGAAGGAAGAAAGAACACACAGTAACAACGTGACTAAACGTTCAAAGAACACACAGTAACAACATGGCTAAACGTTCAAAGAACACACAGTAACAACATGGCTAAATATTCAAAGAACACACAGTAACAACATGGCTAAACATTCAAAGAACACACAGTAACAACATGGCTAAACATTCAAAGAACACACAGTAACAACATGGCTAAATATTCAAAGAACACACAGTAACAACATGGCTAAACATTCAAAGAACACACAGTAACAACATAGCTAAACGTTCAAAGAACACACAGTAACAACATGGCTAAATGTTCAAAGAACACACAGTAACAACATGGCTAAACGTTCAAAGAACACACAGTAACAACATGGCTAAATGTTCAAAGAACACACAGTAACAATATGGCTAAACATTCAAAGAACACACAGTAACAACATGGCTAACCGGTCAAAGAACACACAGTAACAACATGGCTAAACATTCAAAGAACACACAGTAACAACATGACTAAACGTTCAAAGAACACACAATAACAACATAGCTAAACGTTCAAAGAACACACAGTAACAACATGGCTAAACGTTCAAAGAACACACAGTAACAACGTGACTAATGTTCAAAGCCACGTGGGGAATGAAAGCTGCCAACCAGAAAAGCCGACAATGACCCATTCTAGGAAAAGTTCTGAAAAAGCAAATCCACATAGACCCACAGCAGGTGAGAGGTTGACTCAAGATGGTAGCAAAGTGGGCAAGCCTGAGGCAGGAAAGCCAACCAGTACAGAGTTTCTCATGGAGTCATGACAATTACTGGGTTCAGCTGTGATGTCTGTAGCTCTGAAAATGACAAAGTTGCTGTATTGCATGCTTCGGTGGGATGTTTTTACAGGATACAAGCGATGTTTCAGCATTATCTCTATGTGCACACACATCTGATACTAAGAATCTCCTTAAGGAAAGACATTAGATTCTTGCTAATGTAAATTTGAACAGTTCTATTGAAATTTGGAGGGGGGGGGGAATAGAGGTTATAATTGGCCTTTAAAATAGCTATTTTTAATTATTTTTAGGTATATGTCTGTGTGTACGTATGTTCTTGTGACTACAGGTGCCTGTGGAGGCCAGAACATCACTTTGGATACCCTGAACTTGGAGTTACAGGCAGTTGTGAGCCAAGCCATCTTCCTTGTGTATTAAGACCAAGCTCACATTCTATGTAAGAACGGTATCATTATGCCAATTCTCCCGTCTCATAATTGACTTCTTTGTGTGTAAGATATTAAGATACTTTATTTGTACTAATGAGAATATATTAGCATGTCTTATTAACTTTATACTGGTGTATGTGTGCGTGTGTTCACACACAAGCATATATGTGTTATCATGCCATGGCATGCATGCTGGCCTTAACGAACAGTCTGGGGGAAATGTGTTCTTGGCTTCTACCATGTGGAGGGATCAAACTTGGCCATAGGTCTTGGGAACAAGCACCATTGCCCACTGAGCCTTATCGTCATTGCCCGATGTCTTACTTCTAACGGGAGAGAGCTGTCTGTGCACAGGGATCTGCAGTTTTCCTACTAGCTTCTCTGCAAGTCTTTAGGAATTTTTTCCACTTACATTTGCTCTGCTTGCCAAGCCAACGGGCGATGTTAAATACTCACATCGCTCTTATTTCTGAGTTGGCTGAAGGAATTCTCCGCAAAGAGACGCCCTATCAACCCTTTTATGGGTTTGTTATCTTAAACCGTGGTCTGCACAGTAACTTCTATTTTCTTTTTCCCTGAGCGCAAAACCTCTCTCCAAGCACTTTGGTGTTAAGTTTGGCTTTAATGTGTACAGTTAAACTTATGGTAATAACCTCCTATCCATTCTCCAAATAGTGCTTTGACACATACATGACCCTTCACAAGTGTCATATTTAGAGTTGCCATTAACTGATAATAGATAATATATTATTAGCTGAGACCGATGATCACCATGACCATAAAGTAACTTGGGTAGGAAGTGGTTTATTTTAGTCTGCAGATTTCAGATCATACTCCATCACTGAGGGCAGTCAAGGCAGAAACTCAAGGCAGGAGCTGAAGCTGGGCCCTACAGGAACACTACTCACTGACTTGTTCCTCATGGCTTGCTCAATCAGCTTTTTTATACAACCTAGGACTACTAGCCCAGTGGTGGCACGGCCGTACTACATCAACCAGCAGTAGTAATAAAATGCCCTACAGCCTTGGCTACAGGCCAATCAAAAAGGCCATTTTCTCAATCAAGATTCCTCGTTCCTAGACCTCTCACGTTGTGTCACATTGACCGAAAAACAAACCAGGACAATGTGTGTTAGCAACAATCTTGTAAAGCTCCCCTGGCTTTTACTGATGCTGCTTCTGGGAATCGAACTTAGGTCCTCATGCTTGCATGGCACCGACTGTTCCTTCAATGCATTATCTTCTAAAAGATCCTCAGGCCCATGGAGCAGTATCATTGCCATCCCTGAATCAGTGATGGAGACTCACCAGACAGATTTCTTTGCTAGGTAGCACGCATTGAAGATCTGAGACAAATGGATACTGTAAGCTCTGCCTTTTAAACGCTAACTCTCACTCTTTGTTGTTCCACTCAAGAATGACTGGGCGCTGTTAAATCACAGATGTGGGAACTCTGGGTTCTTGGCTAAGATATGGGGCAATGGGGATGGCTGACCTATATACAAGGTTTTGATAAAAACTGAATTTTAGGTTATGAGAGAATATAACCAAAGGAAAGTTTTGCGGTTAAGAGTTCAGGATACACAGCATCTTTATATGAATTCAAAGAATTCAGGATACTTTGTGATGTAAGAAAAAATGCAAGGCACTTCAATGTAGGGATTATATGTATGTATTCTGTGATTTAGAAACTACTGTATAACAATAATTCTTTTTTATTGGATATTTTTATTTATATTTCAAATGTTATTCCCTTTCCAGGTTTTTCTGGCCATAAGTCCCCTATCACTCCTATCACACTCCCTCCCCCTCTTCTATAAGAGTGTTCCCCCTCCTCAACCACCCCCTTGAAATTCCCCTACACTGGGGGTCTAACCTTGGCAGGACCAAGGGCTTTCCCTCCCATTGGTACCCAACAAGGCCATCCTCTGCTACATATGCAGGTGACAGGAGCCTGATATAGCCGTCTCCTAAGAGGCTCAGCCACAGCATGATAAATACAGAGGCAAATGCTAGCAGCAAACCACTGAACTGAGAACAGGGTCCCCACTGGAGGAATTAGAGAAAGGATTGAAGGCACTTAAAGGGCTTGCAACCATATAAGAACAACAATACCAACCAACCAGAGCTCCCAGGGACTAAACAATAATTCTGATAGGAAGAACACTTATGGCAGAAATAACTTAGAAGATACTGCCTAAACACTATATTAAAAAAAATAAGTTCATCATTTTTCTCTTCTAATCCCCACAAGGAAAAACTCCTCATCCTTTCATGGCCAATTATTTGAGGCACCAAATATTCATGATCACATTCTCATATTTGCAAAGGTTTGCCACTGAGTCAACAGGTGTGATTCATAAAAGAAAATCAAACTTGGGGGCTGGAGAGATGGCTCAGTGGTTAAGAGCACTGACTGCTCTTCCAGAGGTCATGAGTTAAATTCCCAGCAACCACATGGTGGCTCACAACCATCTGTAATGGGATCTGATGCCCTCTTCTGGTGTGTGTGAAAACAGCTGTAGTGTACTCATATAAATAAAATAAATAAATCAATCTTTAAAAATAAAAAGAAAGAAAGAAAATCTACCTCTAATACATTAGCCTCCCTGAAGGAGGTGGTATTCACACTTCAAAGGGGAAGGAATCTTCCTTTGTCTCCCTTTGAAGAGGTCATTTAAGTTTCAAGTACACCGTAGATCTTGGCACTAGGACAGTGCATCTGAAGGTCTGAAGTGGCTGCCAAGCACCTAGATTCCCATTTTTTAATTACATAGATTAGCACAAAGGCCTCTGTAATTCCAGATATTGCACCAAAAGTACCGATGTGAATTCGGATGAGAAGATAACGGCATTAATCCTATGGTGTGCATTTTTCAGGGGGAGCGTAGTGAAAATGCTTCATTTGCACCACTCTTCCATACCAGAGGTAGGTCACACCACCTGAGTGACTGGGCAAAGCCAGAATAAGAGGAGTTAATGGCAAAACAAATTAAAAAAAAAAGTCAAGGACAGACATTCTTTGATAATGGGACTCTTACTGCGGAGATCTTTCCATCCACTAACTCATCAAGTTTCCAGTCATTGCAACCAGCTAGACTCAAGGGACATTAGAGAAACGAAAATAAATCAGCATCAGTCTTTACCTTAACACAATTTCTATTTGTATAAGGAAACAAGCATGTAGCTGAAGAATGACAGTAGTGCTCATAGCTCTTAAAATATCTATTCCTCAGCTCCAAGGGGACCCGCAATGCATTTAAGATGGTGATTTAAAGTAGAAACGGGCTAGCAGGGTGGCTCAGTGGCTATAGCACTTGTGCTTGTTGAGGTCCACAAGTCCGTTCCCTGCCCTCACATATCAGGCAGCTCACAACTGCCTGGAATTCAAGCTCCAGGAGATCTGATGCCCTCTTCTGGCCTCCATGGACACCTGTACATGCACACATGCATACACACACACACACACACACACACACACACACACACACACACACACACACACACACTTTCATTTATGTCGAAGGGTCTTTATACAAGGGAACTGTTATCAGGGTAACATGGAAGATGAAACACCTGTGGCAAACATTCCAAATAAGAAAGTATACCAGCAAACTGCTTAGAACAAGTTTCTTTATAAAGGATCTGTATTCACAATCATTCAGAAAAGGGTGGGCATTTCCAGATGCCCTGAGCTAGAGTGTTATTTACTGAAAGAAGGCAAACAAGGACTTGCTTACTCTAAAAGAGGCAGATGGTCCTCACAATTGTACACTTCTACAGAGTCCTGTACACGTCCGTCCCACAGGATGCAAAGTCTACGGGGAATCTGCCTCCTACTCATCCCACTTTTCCTTAAAAGCTACTTATTTTAGTGTAGCGAAATAACTCGTAAGGCCAGGAATAAAGCACGGACAAATGAGAGGTTCTGAGAGAGGGCTCAGTGGTTAAGAGTACTTCCTGTTTTTGCAACAGAGCTTAGTCAGTTCCACGTTGGGAAGCTCACAGTCATCAGTAACTTTGCTACAGCAGATCGTCCGCCCATGGGCACTGGTATACAGATGACCTACATACAGAGACATACATTTTAAAAAAACGTTTAAAGAGAAATGATCTCATGGAAACAGTTGTGCAACTTGATTTTAATTGATCGTTAATGCTGTAACTGTTATTTCTTTGCAAATATCCACTCTTTCCATAATGCATAAATTTACAAGTTTCCTCAATATAACACGAGACCTTTAACATATTGTTATGGGCTGAGTTTTATCAGTTTCCACACAAAAAATATGGAGCTCAGAGAAGTTCAGGAGAAAGGTTTCTCTTCTATCACCATCAGCAGTAGTCACACTGAATGCAGGCCATGTGCTTGTCATATGTACTATAATCAGTTTTTGGTGTTCATTCTCCCCCACTTCTTAAATAGCTTAGTCACACACAGGACAGTAGAGCAACTTCACCACTACCATCATTTCTTTCAAAAACCCTGATTAGTGCATCGGCAAGAGTTGACACATGCATGCCCTTCCCTTCACTTTGAACATACAGCCCTCTTTCCTCTTCTCCCTCAGATTTCTTTACCCTAATGCAAATTATTTTTATTCTTGTACATGTTCTTATTGATCATCCTGCAAGGCTTCTTTGAAGGACTGTATGTTACCCTTGAAATGATTTGTAATCCCCTGAGACTATAATATTCTATTTTCCACCTGAATTGAATTAGTTTCAAAGGTGATATCATTATACCTTCAGGATGAATGTGAAGAATTTCAATAATTATGGGCAAAGAGAAATCAATTCTCATTGAATATTTAGCTTTAAGTGGCATGGGCCATTTTTAGTTGGTCGTGTTTCTCTGGACCCCTGTCTCTTCCTGGGAGAAGCAGGGGTTGACTTCATGTTTGATAGATATGAACTTGGAGAATTGTATTTGCAAGTTTAGGTAGATGGAAATGGAGATTTTGTCACAGCAATGCCATTTACTTCCTTGAACTCTTTGTGATTGACAGGAGAAAAGCACAGTTCACAGCCACCCCCACAACTTAGTATGATATCATTTTTTTTTGTAACTTAGCATCAAAGAAATAAATGGCAGCGATGCTCATTTTTAAATGAGAGACTCTGTCTAAACCTTGTCTTATGCAAAGCATGATCTCTCAGCTCTTCAGAAATGCTATTGCTGATGGCAACTCAAAAACTCAAGATAACCTCTAAAGTCACGTTAACCCCCCGTCAAGATCCCATGTACTTTACACAAGGACTGCTCATACAGAGCAAGAACTCTACAGATGACAGTGTGCATCATCATGGCCATCACAGACCTCCAGGCCTTGCCAATCCTACCACTGCCTGCTTTTCCCTGAGTGTTTAACAAAGATGATTTCACATGAATACTCTCTTCCCATCCACAGAACGGTAGTAAATGAATTCATTAACAATAGATTTACTGACTTGTATGGTGTGTTTGCTTCCTGTTTGCAGATTGTAGGGCCAAAGTGGAGAATTAGATGGTGAAAATCTCCCCATTTGACAACTATGGGAAATATCTACCATACTTGAACACAGCACAAAAGATGTTTAAAAATATCAACTCATGGCACGCTTCATCTTCTTAAGTAAAGATGAAGTAGATGGGGTAAGAATTTAAGAGTCACTCTGGGTTCACACTTTAAAACATGGTCTCTCAGATTGGAGTCTCTTTGGGCATTCAAATAACTTCATAGGTATTTTGGATGGTAAATTTCTTACCAAAATAATAGTTTCATTACATAATAATTACCAAGTTTCTAAATTGACATCGAAATTCCCTAATGGTATTATATCACCCAAGTATCAAATAAGTAACACATACACATATACACATACACACACCCAGACATGCATACACACACATATACATGTACACAGACAAACATACATCACACACAGACATACACATATTCTCACACAGACACACACACAGATATATACACATAAACACACATACACACACGTGCCTGCATATATACACAGACATATACAAGCATACACATACACACACACACACACACACACATGCACACACACTCAGAAGTAAATTTCTCAGTGAGTCTTGTCTTGGTTGTACTAAGTTGGCAATGTTCAGGAACCCATCTGACTCCTCTGACTTAGCTTCTCAGTCACTCATACAGAAGAAATGGCTTGCAAAATGACAAGGAAAGAAGCAAACGTGCTTTACTATTCAATGTGGTGATTACAAGAAGGAATCTACTTAGTGTAAAATAATTTTTAAAGTACTATTTATACACCTTGAAAATTTAATTAAGGTCAGTAAAAATAATTAAAGAGTATTCTCGTCATATCAAATAAGAATCATTTTGAAATAATTGAATATCTTATTAACTATAGAGTAATATGAGAACTTTATTCACATAGACATTGTTGCTTTGAACACAATGGACTCAACTGGTTAAGGTTGCAATTTCAATAGGAAAAATATATGAAGAGAGAGGGAAGGAGGGAAAGGAAGACAGAGAGAGAAAGACAGAGAGACAGACAGACAGAGAGAGACAGAGGGAGGCAGCTACAGAGAAAGACAGAGATCTAATTGACTAAGAGGAGAATGGTGTACAGACTAAGAGAGTCTTATTGGCCTAGGGATCAAAGCACCCTATTTAGAGTGACAAGTCAAAGAAACAGAACTCTATAGTGTCATAGAGTAGAATGTTTTTCTTCAAAGAAATCCAAACCAGGCAGCAAAGCTCTCTCTCATTCTCGGGGTCCCACTTTGACAATACAACAGTTAGAATACAGATTGCAGGAAAGGTTTCCAAACATGGGAGCTTTCTAGGACTATAAACACTACAGCACCACAATTAATGTGCATAGATCAAAAGGCCTAAGGGTAGATGGGTAGATGTGTGCACACACTGATGGATCCCTGCTCCAGGTACCAATCCGTCAAGCTTAGTGAGGCCTGCACACTTCTCTTAATTTAACAATTACATTTAAGTTGAAAACCAAATATTTTTT
Source organism: Rattus rattus (assembly GCF_011064425.1). NCBI lineage: Eukaryota > Metazoa > Chordata > Mammalia > Rodentia > Muridae > Rattus > Rattus rattus. The sequence continues at coordinate 8,206,518 of NC_046159.1, forward strand.
AATGAGGTCTCTTTCCATACTACCAACTCTTATTTAAAAAAATCTATTATGGAGTTACCAGTATGAACTCATCCTCCTAACCAATACTTAAACACTATCCTTGAAACTATCATTTGGTGCCCACACTGAATTTATTTCATGGAAGGTAGACTACATATCTCTTTCCTTGTCTGGAGGAAGTAGCCATGAGAGGGCTCAAAGGTCGAGTGTAGCTGCCTGTAGGACTACTGATTGTGGCAGAGATAATTAGCTTCAGCTTGTGCGTCCACGCTGAGGAAATGAGAGGCACAACCATAGTTTACATCCGACTTTGTTGGTCAACTGTGTGAAGTGGAAAAGGGATTTATCACTTCATATTCAAGTGTTCATTTATACGAAAGAGACTGGACCAGAAACTTTTAGACCTCAGAATCTTGTTATCAGCCACACTGTTCACTTAGTAAGATAAATAAAATAAGAAAAATAACAATGACACTAGAATGGTGCTTTCTTAACAATTTGTCATATAGGGTTCTTCATAGGGGAAGATTCGAAATTATGTGATTGTTTTAGAGCCTAAGTGTGCAGTTTAAGGCCTTGAATGTGCAAGTCAAACTGTGGGGGTGGGGAGGCTGCAACCTTCATGGTTCCCCAAAGACCCCAACCAGTAATGGAAAGATGGTTATCTCCTGCAGCGATGAACTGAATGTCTTAGGACGGCAGGAATGCATACCATCATTCTGTAGAACACGGTGTCCTCAGAGACTCATTCCTTAGGAAACCTTCCTGCCTTACCCTAGCTGCTGGTGGTTTGCTTCAGTGCTGGCTTTCTCTAATCTGTAGATACATTATTGGAACCTTCCCTCTATTTTCAAGAACCATAATCCCTTGGTGTCTTTGTCTGAATATGCACAGTAACCTGTTTTAGGCATTGATCAAGTTGGAGAAGGCCACACCACATGGAATCCATTATAATTTGATTACCTCCGTAAACACCAGCACCCTCTTCTGGTGTCTGTGTACTGCGCTCACATGTATCCATACCTCCATATAAGCAATCGTGCCCACACATAACAAACATCGAAAAATTAGTCGTTTATACATAGTGTATTGTATGGGAATAGTATGTTCTTTGTGAGTTGCTAAGAAGTCTTGAATGAATGTGTGTCACTGGCAAAAACATGGCTACAGTAAGGGCCACGATGTCTCTGATCCATGGGAATGGACAGGCCTTGTCTGGGTCAGGCTCAGAATGGCAATGCCTGTCCCCCCCCCGCCACCCGCCTCCACTCAGAGTACAGATGTTGACAAACGATTAACCTTTAGCTAAAGGCAGTGTGTCCAGTGTCAACTGCAGCTTCCTCATCCAGGATGCTGTCTACACCCTGAGACCACTTCTCTTCAGGGACCCCTCCTACCTCCTCACTGATGCTGTAGCTAATACACGCACTGAGTTTGCTGACTGCTGCTGACTTACAACTTTTTCCTTTTTCATTTTAAAGTTACGCACACACACAACGTCGGCTTCCACATTTGAGTCAGCCGCCTCCCCGTCTGAGGTGATGGGTTTGAACAGTAAAGTAATGATATAATGGGAGGGAAGGAGTCTTGCCCCTGGCATTGGGTATTATAAACAGCAAGGAGTGCCAGCCTAAACCCTTTTGCAGGAGACTATGTTCTTTGTCAAGCCATGTCTTCCTTTTAAAATACGCTTGCTGCCATATGTCAGTGCTTGGCCAGCTGCAGTGCTAAGAGGAGCCTTTACTTACTCGAGCGGTATAATGTTTTACAGGTTTGCCTCGGGGGTCACTCTCTGCGAGGCATTTACGTCACAGTGAGAAGTCTGACAAACAGAGAACTGAAAGATGCCAAGAAGTGCAGGGTTGAAGAGGAGAGGACTGGGAGGGATGGAAAGGAATACTGCCCAGTGCTCACAGCCTCTGTTTATCTGGGCCCCCGCTTAATGCCAGAAGCAATGTTTTCATTATGAAGAGAAGGAAAGAGAGGGCAGGGACAAGCATGAGGTTATATAAACATTATCGGCAAATAAAAGATTGGAAACACTCAGCTAACCCTCCCGACTATCTAATCAGAAAGGGTAAAACATGCACCGTTTCAAATGTTTGGTGTTTAATTATGCATCCACTATCGTGTCCATCCTGGTTAAAAATACAAAAAGGAAAAAAAAAAGTTTCCTGGTTAGATTAATACGCGAACACATCTCAAGAACTCTGTGGCGGGCTTCGCCGAGGGCCTCGGAGACGGCAGTGACGAATCTTGTCCTATTAATACAAACTCGAGCTGACAAAAAACAAGAGCTGGTAAATCTGAGCATGAAATCACTTGGAGAGCAGAGCTACAGTAAATGGCATTAAATGTTTGCAAGAGCAGAGTGGACGATAGCATTTCCTGAGCCGCCTCTACCCCCTCAAGTACCACATGCCTCATTATAAACTTATTAAGTGGGCTTTAGATCATTTGTAGAACCTTGGGCTGTTCTTCCAGATGCTTAGAGGTCCAGCAGGCTGGGTACGCAGGCTCTTATTCAATTCCCTCTGCTGTCTTGCTTTCATCACAACAAACACATTTGATATGAGAGCCAATTTTCCAGTGACTTCTAAGTTCCTGGATACAATATGGAAACTTATGCACAGATGAACTTTCAGAAAACTTCCATGCAGAGAGAGAGGAGGGGGGAAAGGGTGGTGAGTCCTAGAGGGGGAGAGGGGAGTTGGAGATGGTAGGGGACAGAGAATAAGATCAGAACACCTTGTATACATGTAGGGAACTTTTCAACAAATAAATGTTGTTTGTGAAAAGAAAAGCACAATGCCATCTCAATAAGGGAGAGAGAACACCGGCTTGTAAAACAAAGTCTCCAGATGAGACCCAACAGAGCTGCTCACGGAGCCCTCACAGCCAGAGGATGATGGGACAGGCCCAGTACACAAGAAGTGAAGATTCCTACTAGGTACACAAGCCAAAGTATAAGAAGATCAAAACTATACATGCTGACTACAGAGATGTCAAGGAATTATCGTTGTACCCGTTGAGAGGAGAAAGGAAAGTAACTCTGATAGCTGCACGCTTTCATTAGTAAATAATTTTGTTCTCAATGGATGTCAGCATCCAAGGCTTCTACTGCTCCCAACAGAAACCCAGAGTCTATTTCACCACCACTACTACTACTACTCCTTCTCCTCCTCCTCTTCCTCCTCCTCTTCTTCTCTTCCTCTTCCTCCTTCTTCCTCCTCCTCTTCCTCCTCCTCTTCCTCCTTCTTCTCTCCTCCTCCTCTCCTCCTCCTCTCCTCCTCCTCCCTCCCAACTCCTCCTCCTCCTCCTCTCTTCTTCTATGTTCAGGGACAGAAGGGAAGCTCTTCTACAGTTGACTGTCTGCACCTACAAGCAACTTTGTGCCTCTTTACTCCTGTTTCATATTCTCCTGATCTTGCCAAACCTTCTCTCCCTCCCCCGCAACCAAGAGGCCTCTCATACTCCTAGCAGCACAAGTAAGAACACCCAGCCAAGAATCTAAAGATGCCTTCTTCCAAGAAAAGCATTGAAATAGTTTGTAAAGTTGGTAATCTCTTTTTTTTGTCTGAAATAGTTGAACCATAGAGGCAAGTCTCAGCCTTCTGTGTGTCAGGATGGTATTCGTATGCCACTTTGCAAGGCACTGAAGATTGTCATATTCATAGTCCCCTGTGCTCTAGTGTGAGGCCGGAGTGTCCCGAGCCTGTGATGCTACTGGGAGAAGATTTAATCCCATCCAAAGGTGGGTCTACCGGAAGGAGGTTGGGACTTCAGGAATATGCTAATGAAGAAGATATCAGTGTCCCAGTTCCTTTCCCTCTCTTTCTTTGCTCCATGGCCACAATCCAGTGAATGCGACTTTTCCACCACAGTCTCCTACCACGATGCTCTGTGAAATCCCAGGGTATAGGAAGAGAGCAAGCAGCCATGGTCTGCAACCCTGAGAACTATAAGCCAAAGAAAATGTCTCCTCTCATGTTGATCATCCCATATACTCTGTCGCAAGAGAATGCTGCATAATGGAAGCTTTCCCCTCGATCTACATGCGAACAGAGAGCACCAATGTTACACAGAATAATAGTCAAAACCTGTAAGTGGCAAGTCATAGAGACAGTGACTTGGGCTAGTAGGGAATGACAATTTTGACAATGACAATTTTGACATTGTGAGGTTCCCATTTAAGGCACAATTTCCATTCTGCTTCAATAGGACATTTTTGAAAAGATAGTTTCATAAGTACATGTCGCGAAAACGAAAAGATGATATCAAAAGGGCTCAAGAGAACTTGGAATTGCTCCACTGGTTTTTATAAAGAAACAACAGCAGGATCGCTCTAGAAGCCAACATGGTTGCCCCTCAAATTATGCTTTTTCAGAAACTTTAGAGGCTCTCAAATAAGGGGTTGGGGTGATGGCTCCATGATTAAGAGATTTCATACAGAGGATCCAAGTTTAGATTCCAACACCCACATCAAGTGGCTCACAGCCAATAATAACTCCAGCTCCTGAGAATTTGATAGCCTCCTTCTGGCCTCTGCAGGTACCTACACACTCACATGAACTAACTCACATGGAGATATATATATATATATATATATATATATATATATATATATATATATAAAATCAAAAAAGAAGTCTCTTAAAATTAAAAATGGTAACAATACAAATAATAAATAATGTATTCCCTCACATTATCCCAAGTATGCCATGTAAGTGACTACATTGAATCTCCACAACATGTGCAATATTATACCTATTATACAGATGAGAAGACAGAGGTGTAAAGGGGCTTGTTACTTGCCCAGAAGTCCAAAGCAGTTTTAAAGCCCCATCCTTTGGCCCCAAGAAGGCACTGCTTAGTGATTAACCCAGGGGAAGAGGTAAGTTAGTTTGGGGACACACGTGGGCATTCCAATAGAGTCAAAGATTTATTCTAGGCTAAACAATTACAACGAATGTTCATTTTTAGTTATGTATATAGAGTTATAATCTTTATTTATATTCAAAATAATATAGTTATTAAAACATATTTATCATGTATTTTTAATATGCCAAAATAGAGTACAACTAGCTTAACAATGTAACATTTTTCTGTATACTCTTCAGTGTTCATTTGTATTTTGGTTACTGCACAATTTAAAGTTTTAAAGGACATAGTTACAATACACGCTTTACCAGTTTAACTGACATCAAAAGTATCCAACCTGAGGATTAGATGATAAACCCCATCCTTTCCGGTAAGCACACACCATGAACTTGGCTCTCCGTTGTCACATGTTAAAGATACCTGAAGATGCTCTCCTCTCCCTTAAGTAACACATGTGAGCAAATAGCAAGCACTCTGGTCTGCTCTGTCCTTATTTATCCATCTGAACAGATGAGCCTTAAAATAATCTACAGCCCAGCACTCTTAGCCTTAAAGAGAGTTAATTCAAGCTCTACCTGCTAAGAACCCCCATCACTAATAATTACAGACTTTGAGGAGTAGCAAAATTTGTTACATGAGACTGTGTCTCTTACTGGGATCTCTCATGCTCTACATATGAAACGTGTACAGTGATAAATTCCAGCATGCGAACTCAACAATGTCAGTCACGAGCCTGAGACTGCACACCCTAGGAGACAGTTGTAAGATTTTGAGGTTTATTACATTCTCCCCGCTTTATAAATATGTTTAAATACCTGAAACCACCTCACCTCCATAAAAATACACATGAAATATTTACCTCATCATATAATATGCCACATGTCTTCCTAAAGAAGCACAAGCAATTTGAATACACTTGAAATAATATATCACAGTTTTGCAAGAAGTTTTCAAGTCATCCAGTTTTCCTACTATTATTCAATTTTTTAATTTAAGATTTAACTTTGTATATATGAGTGTTTTTTGTTTGTCTGCCTGCCTGTATGTGCACTGTATGTATACCTGGTGCCTGAGGAAGCCAGAAGATCTCATGACCCTTGGAACTAGAGTTACTGGTGGTCATTAACTGCCATGTGGGTGATGGGAATCAAATGCAGATCCCTATTTGATTTACAAGAGCAGCCAGTGCTCTGAACCACTGAGCCACCTCTCCAGATCCTTAGAGTTATTTTTAAAACTTCCAGTGGTGTGCTACTATCCACAGAAGCATTGTTCCGTAGGGAAATTTCCAAGTATAACATTCCCTCTTGCGAACTATAAATCGCATTATCATTTTGGCCGATAGCTCAAGATGCTTCAAAGATCACATCAGAAGACATCTTAGACACCAAATGCAAATGTTTCAATTTGACATAAGAAAGATCTCCTAGATGTTGATGGCGCGACATAGGTCAGCAGCGGTGGTTACCCAGCAACATTGTTGTCAAAACAACACAGAAGAGTCTTCATTTTCCTTTCAGTTCTGTAACCCCTCACCCCACAAACAACAATGAAACTTTCAATGGAGTGTGTAAGGGTAAGAAAGCAAATCTTGAGAGAAGAGCAAAGATGGGGCAGAGAGGAAGGAAAGGGTGGGCTTTCCCACTGGGCAGAGTTGCACAATGCATTTACAACCCCCAAGTCTCATGGTGAACTTGTGGCAGACAGCTGAGGGAGACAGGAGTTTGGATGGGATGGGAAGACAGATACTCTGAGGCAAAAAGTTCTGCCGATGTCTAGAGGGGCAGCATGGTGCAGGAGGACACAGAGAGAAAGTGCAAGCTTATGAGAGAGAGAGAGAGAGAGAGAGAGAGAGAGAGAGAGAGAGAGAGAGAGAGAGAGAGAGAGAGAGAGAGAGAGAGAGAATATCTTACCAAAGATTTCCCCATGCTTTGCTTCTCTAGGTTGGGATTTCACCATGGGCTGTTCCTTGTCCCCATGCTAGCTCTGCACACTGTCCTCGTCTACTGGCATTCGTTCTTTGAAACGTTATTCTCACTCACTTGTAGAAGTTAATAGATGGCTCTGTGTATAATTTCCAGCCCCAGACTTGCTGTGTCCTGTAGACTCCATACATAGCTAGTTGTACTCGTTTCCTCCCCTCTCTCTCTCCCCAGACCCCTGCTGTGAGTGTGTTGTTGTTGTTGTTATTGTTGTTGTTGTTGTTGTTGTTGCTAACCCTCTCCTGTATGTGTGTGTGTTGCTGTTGTTGTTGTTGGATGCAAACTAGGACTTCCCTTACGCTAGGGAATCCCTTCAGGCTGACCAGAGCCCATGATTACTTCAACCACTTGAAGGTTTCAGAAAGGTGATGCTCTCTCTCTCCAAATCCTGGTTTCTTTGCTCCTCCCCAGCCACTGCTCTTCACCTTCCCCTGTCTGATGTGGTTCTCTGGGGAACCAAGAGCTATCAGGAGGCACCGCCGCAACTCCAGAGCCACCCAGCCTTTTGTCCACGTTTCCAACTAAGAGGCAAGTTCAGAGGTTGCACCAGTGTCTAAACTAAGGTCTCAAGATGACTATAAAGTCCCTCATCCTGGGGTACGTGCCAAAGGAGCCCCTCTTGTCTTTGTTATGAGAACTGTACCCCTCTGTGCTGTCTATCTTCAACCTCTGTGCTATTTCCTCAAAGCCTTCAGTGTTTCCTGAAACAAGTGATCCTTGGTTGATGTCTTGGCGAGTAAATGTAAAACTCTCACAGTTGTGTAGAGGCCCCATTGAAATGGGGATTGCTGGACTCCTCCCTCCAGGGCTTCAACCCCTCAGGCTGGGGGCTGAGACCTTGTGTTACTATCAGTTTTTAGGTAATACTGATAGGAAAGCCCAGGTGGGGCCCTCCAAGATCCGTGGTCTTACAGAGTGCAAGCTCTTGGAGAGCAGGACCCTGCCTTGATAGTCACCATATCCTCAGCATATGGAAAGAACCTTAGATGACATTCACAAATAATCAATTTTTGAATGAGCCTGTTCTAATGTAATAGACATTTTCATGGGCAATAGATTTAAATTATTCCTTCAGAGAACTTCTAAAATAAAACAGTCCATAATTATAAACATGAATCTTTGTCGAATGTGTTATACATCACAATGGAAAAGAAGGAATTGTATCAATAAGTGTGCTGATAATTAAAACAGCATGCCCATTTAATAATTGTTCATTTATAACTAAGCTATTAAAAATCAACTCTTGAAAGGCCCAGCTGAGAATCTCATTCCATTCTTCACGATGTTTCTTTTTTTCTAAACTTCATTTTTTTTCTTTATTGCTCCTCTCAGGACTCCTTTGAAAATATAAACCATTAGCCCACAGCAGTTACAACGTTCCAGTTCATGTCTCCAAAAATGTGCACAGATTTAAAACTGAGTCTGCCTGTTTCTTTCATGTCTGGCCAGCCTGCCACCTGCAGGTAAGGCCCACAAACCCAACAACAGGAGAAAAGGCCCTAGACATCCTGCCCAACGCTGAGCTAAGAATGGGTGTGAGACAGGAAAAGAAATAGAACAAAATTAGTAAAATATTGGATACAGAAAATATACAGTTATATTGGATATAGTTGGAAGGAAACACAGTTTGTTCTATGAGAGAAGCAGGGCCATTCTTTCCATTAAACTGCAGTTGGACATGAAGAATGTTCAACAAAGGGGTGGAAAGGGAGCATTCCGTGTAGTCCCAGCCCTCCCCAGGCCCCTCTCCCTCCATCTCAGCTAACCACTCAGCTGTGTAGTGTGAGCCCCTCACGAGTTGCAAAGCACCAAAATGAAATCTCCGGCAGACAGAACACACGCTAGGGTTTCTCCAAGCACTTGGCTCCGGTATCTGTTTGCTGGACTCTGATCTCATTCCTCTTTTTCTGTGACAGGGCCAAGGGTTTCATGCTGGGTGCTGCTGAGCACATGGAACCCAGAGGCAAGAGAGGAATCATTCATTCTCGCGCCAAATCCTAGAAGCGATTTAGAAAGATGTCCAAATGTCTGCTGTCCTCTTGTTTTACATTTTGACGGGCATACATTAGAACAAAGCAACAGTCGAGATACATAATGCAGCGAACACTTCCCAAGCTGTTGGCAAGCATGGGGAAAGCGATTATAAATATTTCCGAGGCATCTGCCTGTGTCTCTTGGCTGACTACTCACAAGTAAATTTTGACTCCTTAGTTGGATGCCACTAAGCAAACACCGGGAGAGGGACTCGCCCACTTCCCAGCAACTGTGCAATTAGGAAAAAAATCCAATGCAAATCAAACAATATGCTAAATCTGCGGTTTGATTTTTACCTCCTATGTTTCTCTAAGATACATGATGCCATTGCCCAGCCTAACCTAAACCTAACCAATCTTCCTCCATGAGGGTCACACTTCATTAGGATTGCCCTGCTTGACCTCTGCAAAACGTATGTCTCTTCCCGCCGATACCAATGACTCCAGTGCAATGCGTGTGCTTTTCCATTAGACAGAATAGGTTTAAACCTTTGTGCCCTCACTGAATAATGTCACCATCAACAAGTTTCTAAAGCGGTGAATGTTAGCTACATCATCTCTAAAGCACTCTACACATCTCCCTGGTATAGGATATAGGGAAAAGAAAGGGAGATATTACCGTTAGCTTTCCCTCTCCATCCCATGCTAGACCGTACCCGTCTTCAAAGCTTGCTTCATGAACCATCTCACCAAATGGGCGATCTGTTTATCATAGTTATTTATATTCACGATATCTAAGATAATGGAATCAGCCTAGGAGGGCTTGGCCGTTAGATAAAAGATAAGATTTTTGTATAAAACCATAGTCACTGTTATGCAGTAATAAAGAAAAATGGAATTGTTGGTTGAGGTAAATGGCTTGAACTCGAGGACATGGTGCTAAGGGATAGAAGCCAGCATCAACCACACACATAGCACATGTTCTCTCATTGGCGAAGGTTAAAAAGATATGAACGTGAGAGTAAAATATCAACTTATAGACATTGGGAAGGGAGCGTGACAACATGCAGCTGCATTTGGTCAGTTCACACAGTGCACATGCATAGAAAGTCACTCTCCATTCTATTAGCACACATAATGAACATACGGTAAGAACTTACTAAATGCATCTTTCCCCAAATTCCTCGTTATCTTCCTTGGTTTGCTTTCCTCATTCTGCCCCAGGCTGTGAAACCTGCCTAACCAAAATTTCACATCTTCTTTCTTTGCTATTTGTACACGGTGCATTTTAACCTATGTGCATTCACTATGGTGGGATTTTGCATTTTTGATGCGCTTAGTCATTTTCCTTTTTAATTAATCAGTAAGTCTAAATTATTCTAAGTCTAAATTATCCCTTTATTCTGAATAAGTTAATGCCTGTCATAAACAAAGTTATAAACACAGAGCAACTTACCAAACACAGGTAAAAGCAGAATTTTTATAATGCAACTTTTTTTATAATTTTATACTCCCATTGCTGCACAGTTTAATACAATAATTAAAAACGCAACATGTTTTTATTACTTAGACCTCTAAATTTGGTGCCAACCCAATTTATCTTTATCTGGAAGTATATAGCACATATACTACCCACTCTCCTTATAAGATAGAGTCTCATGGCAAGTGGAGACATCTTGGGATGAGCTAGGGAAATGAAAATTCCCAGAAATCTATGAGGGTGACCCTAGGTAAGACCCCTAGAATGGGAAAGACGGAGCTTGAATCGGCCAGACTTCCAATGGGGGGATGGGTAGAGCAACCCAGCCACAAAACGTTCGGCCTACAATTTGTCCTGCCTATAAAACGTGCATGGGTAAAAACTGGAGCAGAAATGGCAGAAATGGCCAAGCAATGACGGGTCCAGCCTGAGACCCTGCTGAGAGGGAGCCCACGGGTGACACTGCTGATGATATCTGCTATATTTGCAGACAGGAGCCTAGCCTAATCATCAGAGAGGCTTCACCTAGGAACTGATGGGAACAAATGCAGAGAGCACAGCCCAACATTATGCAAAGCTCAGGGAATCCTGTAGAAGAGGGGGAGGAGGAACTGTAGGGGACACCACAAAAAACAAAACAAAACAAACAAACAAACAAATGACAACCACAGAATCAATTAACATGCATACTTCAGGCTCATAGAGACTGAGCTGACCACTAACTAGGGAGCCTGTGTGGAACTGACCTAGCCCCTCTGCACTTTTCATACAATTCTGTCGCTTGTTCTCCATATGGGACTCCTAGCAGTGGGAGCAAGGGCTGTCTCTGACTCTTGGTGCCTGCCTTTGGACCCCTTTCTATTACCAGGAGCCTCATTTGGTCTCAGTAGGAGAGGAAAGAACATGATCAATCTTACTGCAACTTGATATGCCATGTGTGCTTGAGATCCATGGGAGCCCTGCCCTTCTCTGAAGAAAAATAGAGGAGTAGTAGATGGGGGCTAGGAAGGACTGGGAGGAGAGGAGGGAGGGGAAGTTGTGGTCGGGGTGTAAAATGAATTAATTAACTTAAATAGTTTTAAAGGAAAAAGAGGGAGTCTCACAGTCAAAGTAGAGACAGCCATTGAGGTCATTATTATGAGCATGGCAAGCCATTAAGGTCATTATTATGAATATGGCAAGTACTACTCTGTAAGTAGCCATCATGAAGGTCTCACGGAGACAGAACACTAAACAGCTCTGTAGCTCCTTATTGGCAAGGAGATGTCCATTAGTTCTCCTGTAGCTACAGAAGAGATCCTCTTTAGACTTTCTTCAGGAGAGATGTAATCAAATGCTACTCAGGAGGTAATGCACAGTAACTGAAATCAAATAAGATTTTAAAGTTCATTTCCTCAGTAACAGTGGCTACAGGTCCCATTGCTAACAGCCCCATGAAGCACACACAAAATATGTCCCTTGTCACAGAGAGTTCTAGCAAGCAGAATTGCCTCTGGAGAATAAAAGCAAAAAAATCCACTTTTTGAAAAGGAAAAAAAAGAATCTAGGTATGCCACTTTGTTTAGCTAAATCCTTTATTAATTGGATTATGGACTCTTTTCCAAAAACATAATAATTGGTCATCATTATCTTTTGGATAAGAAAGGGAAGGGAGGGAGGAGAGAGGGAAGAAGGGAGAGAGAGGGTGGGGGGGAAAGGAAAGGAAACAAAAGGAGGAAAGGAAAGGAGAAGAGAGGAGAGAGAGAGGGAGAGGAGAGGGAGAGGGGAGGGAGAGGGGAGGAGGGGAGAGGAGAGGAGAGGAGAGGGGAGAAGATAGGGAGAGGAGAGGAGAGAAGAGGGAGAAGAGAAGGAAGAGAGAGAGGAAAGGGGAGGAGAGGGAAGAGGGAGAGGAGAGGAGAGGGAGAGGAGGGGGGGAGGGGAGGGAGGGAGGGGAGGGGGAGGAGAGGGGAGGAGAGGGGAGGGGGAGGAGGGAGAGAGGGGGGAGGGGAGGGGGAGAGGGAGAGGAGAGGAGGGGAGAGCGGAGGAGAGGGAGGAGAGAGGGGAGGGAGAGGAGAGAGGGAGAGGGAGAGGGGAGGGGAGGGGAGGGAGGGGAGAGAGGGGAGGGAGGGGAGGAGAGGGGAGGAGAGGAGAGGAGAGGAGAGGAGTGGAAAAGAGAGGAGAGGAGAGGGGAGGGGAGGGGAGGGGAGGGAGAGGAGAGGAAGAAAGAGTGGGAGGGAAGGAAGGGGGGGAGGAAGGAAAGGGAAGGGGAGGGGAGGGAAGGGAGAAGAGAGGAGAGGGGAGGGGAGGGGAGGAGAGGAGAGGGAGGAAGAGAGAGGGGAGGAGAGGGGAGGGGAGGGGAGAGGGAGGGGAGGGGAGGGGAGGGGAGGGGAGGGGAGGGGAGGAGAGGGGAGAAGAGGGGAGGAGAGGGGAGGAGAGGAGGGGAGGGGGGGGGAGGGGAGGGGAGGGGGGGATGGGGGGGGTAAGGTGAGGAGTGGGGAGGAGAGGGGAGGAGAGGAGAGGGGAGGGGAGGAGAGGGGAGGGGAGGAGAGGGCAGGGGAGGAGAGGGAAGGGGAGGGAAGGGAAGGGGAGGAGAGGGAGAGGGGAGGAGAGGGGAGGGGAGGGGAGGGGGGAGGGAGGAGAGGAGAGGAGAGGAGAGGGAATACGGAGAGGAGAGAAGAGGAAGAGGGGGAGATAAGGAGGAATAGAGAGAGAGAGAGGAGAGGAGAGGGGAGGAGGAGAGGAAGAGGAGAGGAGAGGAGAGGAGAGGGAGAGGAGAGGAGAGGAGAGGAGAGGAGAGGGGGAGAGGAGAGGAGAGGGAGAGGAGAGGAGAGAGGGAGAGGAGAGGGAGAGGAGAAGAGAGGAGAGGAGAGGAGAGGAGAGGGGGAGAGGAGAGGAGGGAGAGGAGAGGAGAGGAGAGGAGAGGAGAGGAGAGGAGAGGAGAGGAGAGGAGAGGAGAGGAGGAGAGGAGAGGAGAGGAGAGGAGAGGAGAGGAGAGGAGAGGAGAGGAGAGGAGAGGAGAGGAGAGGAGAGGAGAGGAGAGCAGAGCAGAGGGAGAGGAGAGGAGAGGAGAGCAGAGCAGAGGAGAGGAGAGGAGAGGAGAGCAGAGGAGAAGGAGTGGAGAAAGGAAGGAGGGAAGGGAGAAAGGAAGGGGGGGGAGGAAGGGAGGGAGGAAGGGAGGGGAAAGAAAGAAAGAAAAAAGAAAGAAAGAAAGAAGGAAGGAAAGGAACTTTTTAGATTCTAAACATCTGTTAATCTTAATTTACAAGCCTGGGAACACGCCAAGCCAATATTAGAGACTTTTCTTTTTAAATCATAGAGAACATTATTTAATTTTTAAGCCCCCATTCCATGCTTTCTATTAGGTTTTCTTAAGCCAATTACTTTCATGGGCACAAAGTGGTTCAAGTTAGACACATTTATCCAAATTGATCTCCTACCCTGTTTTTTTCTTTCTAGTATGGAACACCCTTATGCTTTTCAAAAGTTTATAGACGAATCCGGAATCTAAAAGCTTTTTAGAAACGCCCCCTCCCCCATGGTCAAAAACGAAGGTATTCTTGGCATTTCTTCACGCAAAGTTCCTAGGTGGATAACACACGTGGGTCCATTTATCTAGCACCCGCCTCCACTGACAGGACACTGGGTAATTTGTCTGTACTTTCCCTCGCCGGACCAATTTACTGTATCTTCTGACCTTTAAAGAAGATACAAATATTTAAATATTGTAATTGACATTCTTCATGCCAGATGGGCTCTGACTGATGGGTTCCTGCTTATTTTCAGAAAAGAATGTGACATTGTGATTTCCCAAACACGATCCTGGACCATGCTAGGAGTCTAACAAGAAGATATAACTAAGCAGGCTTCTATGGATCACATTCCAGGATTAACCCTATGCTTGGAACCTAGGGTACTGTATCTGGGAAGGTTGCAGGAGCTTGAGAAGCATCTTATGGTTTGACTGTCATTGTCAGGATGGCACACCCAGGGGCAAAGGGCTTCACACTGTGTATCCCTAACTGAATGAGTTTGAGGAACTAAGAACTTAATTGTTAAGATACTGCAAAATGATTCAAGGAGACCAATGGTTCACATTCCAGTACCCTTTATTATTTATTTAATACATCCATGAATACATTTATTTATAAATACATGAATTTATGCATGGCATACACACATAAATAAATAAATGCAATTTTCAAGCTATGCTGCGGAATTGGGTCACAATGAATATGCAGTTTGCTGCATGTGGGAGTTGTAAGAACCACAGCAAGAATTCATGGGCGGGTCTGCATTATGTCATTATGGTTCCCACCAAAAAGCTATCCTAACAGTGAAATTCTGAAGTCTTGATGCATTTTAAAAAGCAAGCAGCGTCAACAAGGGTAGAGTTTTACCCCTTTTTCCCCGGTGTTCAGAGAGTCTCTAAAATGTGACTCCCTTTCAAAGGACTAATTGGACATTAAAGACAGCCTGGCGTTGCCTTGTTAGTGTTGTTTTATCCCCTATAGCAAGAATCTGTTAATTGTTAAACAATATTAGGGGATAGATGGAGGGATGATGGGTGAAAGAATAGGTGGGATGGGTGGATGGATGGATGGATAGGAGGATGGATGGATGGATCTGAGTTGTGTGGAAGGTCATTTTATGTTATTTTCAGGGCAATTCCCAAGATAATAACTGGAATATCCCGAAGACTGCTACTTCCAATCCGTGGTTATTTAACATATTATCTTTACTAGCAATTTGTCAACCATTCTTCATGAGAGTGTGAAAGTCACTCCTTCCGGAGCCTTAATGCTTAAGAGAAGCACTGTAATAAACCT
This sequence comes from Rattus rattus, assembly GCF_011064425.1. NCBI lineage: Eukaryota > Metazoa > Chordata > Mammalia > Rodentia > Muridae > Rattus > Rattus rattus. The sequence goes on from NC_046159.1 coordinate 8,221,639, forward strand.
TGTTTGACATGGATGCCAAGGCCTCTCATTCAGGAGCACATGTTTGTGATACGGTTTACAACGACCAGTGAGTATTCCTTGGGTGTCTACTATTGTAATACATATGCCTTATTAAAACTTTATAACATCCTCTCAGGGGGTAAGGGAACTAGTTTACACAAACTCCAGTGAGGGTGCATGTCAAACATATCAAAGTCTCCCAGATGGGAAAACAATGAATCAACATTTAAAGCTAAGTTCACTACCAAAAGTCGTGCAAATTTCACCGTGCTTTATGGAAGCTCCACTTCCTCAGGATGTCCAACTCTCACTAAATTTGTAACGTGTACAAGCAAAGCTAACTGCGAGTGAGCCCATCACTAACATGCTGACCTAGTAATCAGGCAGTGATGACCACTGTGTCTCAAACAAACAAGGGGAGAGTGAAGGACCAACACTCAAGCCTGTTCTTCATCCCTTAAAGGTACACTGTGGCACGCATGTGCCTATGTACACACACACACACACACACACACACACACACACACACACACACACACACAGAGTACCACCCACACACGAATGCAGTACATTAAACTAAAATCTCTAAAAGAAAATACTTAAAACTTATTATCTAAATGGGTAAAGAGAAGGTCTTTCCAGAAGTCTTTAATGAAAAGTTATGTGTAATTACAACAGGGTGAAACATTAGATTTGAAAGAATATTAAGATGTTGTCAAGTGCCTTCTGAAAGGCTTTACCAGCATACGAGGGCACGTCATTAATATTTAAAATGTTATTGAGCCGAAAACTAATGAGCAAACATGCAAATGGCTAGACAGTACAACGCATCAGCTTTATGAATAACACAGTAATATGTAATGGAAAAGCTATAGTTTTCACGTGTCAAGCTTATAATTCTAGAAAGTATTAGAAATGAGAATGATTCTTTCTGTTTATTTCTACATTATCTAAGCAGTAAAAAAGAGAAGAAAAACAACTAACAACTTCAGGCAAAACATCATACATCATTTAGTAACCAAAGAAGTCCACATTAAAAAAAAACTACATAGTCGTAAATCTAGTAGTCAACACTGCAGAACGACGAATTAGGCTCATGTGTCTCTTGAAATTTTTATGGTGTTCAAAAGTTGCTTCAAAATACGTCTCTGATCAACTTATTCTTATCTAGTTTTTAATAGACGAAGGCTTTATTTAATTGAAAATTAAGCCAGGTAAGCAAGTATTCATAAGGTGGGTTAGCTTAGCCTAAGATATAAATGATAGGCTGTTCCTGGAAATGAGGTTTGCATGGAGGGCTCAGAGGGAATATGTATGGACGCCAAAGTGAACAAAGGGGTCACTTTGTATGGGGAGGGGAACTGGCCATCAAACCAGAAGCCACAAATGCTGAAAACGGTCCTGTCAGCTACCTAAAACTCAGATTGGGTAAAGGGCCCTTGTGCAGGGGTTTAAACCATGCCAGCTGCTTGGAAGGATGCAACTGTGGATGCAGATGTGGTCTCCCCCTGTGACCCAGGCCAAGGATCTGCTATAGAGAAAGAGGTTAATATAGCTTTAATGCTGGCAGATTAGATAGTTGGCCTGCTTGCGAGACGTAATTGCATCTGCTTCATTGAGAGCAGCTCTTGATGACGCACAATGTCACAAATCCAGCATAAGAAGGACAACTTAAGACCTGGTGACAGAACTCCACATGTTGGTAAATGAAAATGCCGGCTTCTGGAGGGGCGGAGGGGGCGGCAAATACAGTATGCTGGGATTGTATGTTTTAAAAGAAAGATAATTCTTTATCTTGAAATGATGGTCCCTCTAAATAATAACATGAATAAAGATATCGATGGGCTTTGAACACTTAAGTGAAATTACAAGTACAGGGAGGAAAAATGAAAGAATTTTTCCTTTTATTTGGCCAATTATTTGAGGAATATTTAGGGTAACGAAAAGAAAACAGCTCATCATCCTGAATGAACCCTTTGTATACAAGAGAGGAAGGAAGGAAGGAAGGAAGGAAGGAAGGAAGGAAGGAAGGAAGGAAGGAAGGAAGGAAGGAGGGAGGGAGGAAGGGAGAAAGGGAGGGGAAGGGAAGAGGAAGAAGGGGAGGGAAGGAGAAAAGAATCAGCCCCAACTACATAATAAAGAAGAATGTCTTCATTAATTGGAAAGTGAGATCAGCTAAGCGGGAGCCTATAGGTGGACCTGCTGAGGAAGCAGGCCTCTGGTGTAAGTCAGGAAGGCCAGGATCACTGAAGTCAGTTGCATGAGTCTGGAGTGCAGGAGAGGGGTCTGAGCTGGAATGCAAAGTTATGACCTGACAGTTTGATACCAAACCCTGGCCAGCATAGCAAAAAAAATTCACACTCACGCACACACCATTTAACATAAAACACACACCAAGCCACGCCCTTTTGCATACCTAATACCATTTAAGTATGATGTTTCCTGCTTTCACAAACTAGAAGTTGGTAGGCAGTACCAATTTAATTGAATATTTTTTAAGGAGCTTACTCCGGCTTCATAGCAGTGGATTTTATTTTGTTCTCTGTTTGAAAGTATTTAGTTTTCCTTGGGGGCTACTCAATGGCAGGATTTAGACCTGGCAAGGCTGGGTTTATCTTGTCTCTGTCTCCTTCCCTCTGAGTTACCTGCTTACCTCTGCAGATGTCTTAAAAACCAGAGGAGAGACACTTTCTCTTCTTTTTTTTCCCATTAATTGTTTATTTATTCACTCTACAGCCTGATTGCCATCCCCCTCCCTCCTCTCCTCCCTTTCTCCTATACCCCCTCCTTTCATTCCTCCTCCCTTTAATAGGACAAAGGACCCCATAGGTTCAAGCCCACACTAGGACATCTACACACACAGCAAGGTTAAGCACATCCTCTCCCACAGAGGCACTAAGGCAGCCCAGCTCTGGAAATGAAATCCAAAAACCCACACCACAGTCAGAGACAGCAGTGGATTTTAAAAGGAGCAGAATTCTAATCTTAAATGGGTTTCTCTATCTGTTTAATGGAGACTCAGCTCTGGATTTCTGACTTGGTCAGAAGATTGAATAATTTTTTTTTCTTTTTTCTTTTTTTTTCAGAGCTGAGGACCGGACCCAGGGCCTTGCGCTTGCTAGGCAAGCGCTCTACCACTGAGTTAAATCCCCAACCTGGAATAATTTTTTTTTTATGGCAGCTTTTCTGACTTTGGTCTGACAACCCATGAGCTATCCAACTAGTTTTTATAATTTTTACTAGCAGAGAGGGCTGTCTCAACCAGAGTTTCTAGAATAGGAAGAAAAAGCTGTCTAGAACAGAGCAGAACACACACACACACACACACACACACACACACACACACACACACACACAGAGTGAAGGAGATAGAGAGGGGAGGCCATCACAGCAGAACCTAGCCTGCCAGCTTGAACCCATGATTTGAGTTTGAGTTGCTCCTTTTCAAGCTCCCAAACACCCCCTCTCTTAGGAACCCATCTCCAAGCTAAGGCTGGTCCTTCGCCCAAGTATATGGGGAAGAGGAAAGCCTTAGTCACTGCTTTTGGGAGTAGGACTGGTGCTGCAGCCAGTCAGCATGGCCATTCCTCAAAACAGTAGACGTAGAAGTACCATGACCCAAGTAGAACAAGTCTAAGCATATGCCCCACAGGACTCCAAGCATCTCGCAAAGATACCTGAATATCTATGTTCACTCCTTCTCCATTTACAATAGCCAAGAACTGAGACCATCCTAGAAGGCCATCAACAGACAAATGCATCAAGAAAACGAGGCATACAGATGAATTCTAAGCCACCACAAAACCGTGACATTTGTAGGAAAATGAATGAATCTGGAATCAATGTTAACTGTGGGGGAAAGAAAGATTTAGAAAGATAAATAATTCATGTTTCCCATGGAAACCTAGATTCAAACTCGTGTGTGTGTGTGTGTGTGTGTGTGTGTGTATGCGCACGCACACATGCACACACACATGCACACACACTCACATACACACGTGTGTAAATGTTTATATATGTGTAGGTGTGTAAATCATGAAAATGAAAAATGGATCATGATAGGTGTGATGAGAAGCAGAAGGGAACCTAACTATGGAAAGATGAGAGACAAGATGGGAGAAGGGAAGGATCTCGCAGAGGAGGATGGAGAGTGAGGGACCAGGAGAGCGTGAAGTCTAATGGCACAGACGCAAAAAGATCCCATGATGAAATTGTTACCTTGCATACTACATTTACAAATTAATTTTTAAAAGAAACCAAGCAGTTGAGTGGTCTATGAGCACTTACTGCTATTACATAGGACGTGGGTTCAATTCCTAGCACCCACAAGGTGGCTAACAACCATCTGTAATTCCAGTCCCAGGGGATTTATCACCCTCTTCTGGCCTCCAAGGGACCTACATGCATATGATGCAAAGACACACATATAAGCAAACACTAAGAATATAAATATTCTTAATACTAAGATACAACACTAAGATATAGATTCTTTTACAAAATAAATATTGTAAAAGAATCAGAAGAAGAAGAAATGTGGCTTCTATGTTGGCTACGATGTAAGGAGGGAATCAGAACATGGGTGCTGGGCCATTCATCCCAGATATAACCAATGGAACTGCTCAGAACACAGACTGGTGCCTTCATTTCATTCCACGTTTTCCTCAAACAAGTAGGACCCTCTCTCCCCAAATGGGGCATTCAGTTCTTACATTTGTTCTGAGGTAGACTCATAGCTATCCATGAGGTGGGTCTTAGAAAACCAAAGCTATCTAATGCCATTTCTGAGGATGTCCCTAAGCCAAATTATTAATTATTTTACAAAATTATAAAGTTGACTATAAAATATGATAAGGTCGAGAAGAAAACTTTAGAACTGCATATTTCTGACAAATGAAATATATTATTGTGACAAAGTTTACTGTCAAAAGTTTCTCTAACAATTAAATAAATGTTTCCTATCTTTTTTATATGCTAAATAAATACCTAATACCATAGCCTTTATTTCCTTTTCACTGGACAGATGCAAAAAAAATATCTTTTCAGAATTATACAGGGTGTTGCTTGAACGAGACACTGCAGTACAATGTAGACTTTACAAATTACAGAAGTGTTAGCATGATTTTATTACATAAATTTTAGGAAAGCAAGTATAATGGAAATTTTTATATAATTCATGGAAGACAGGAGCATTCCATGCACAGAACAAATACTGACTTACCGTCAGTACTAACACACACACACATGGAAATTCATTATGAGTCTGGGATCTACCAGCTTCCAGGACTAGAGATTAAAGGAAGTCTAATGAGCGACTTGATCTCCTGGTCTATAGCAGAACAGCTCTTCTGCTGTTTGAACTGGCCCATGTTAATAGAAATGGGTGGAAAATGCTTGCCTGTATGCGGAGTCGCAGAGATGTAATAAACCAGGTTGTGAATATCATGCAAATCATTAGAAACATGAGCGTACGATAGTCTGGTTTGGCGATCTTAAAACTTGGCATCCTCTACTCAGATCCACCTGCTCGGTTTAATTAAGAAAGTGAAAGGGGATGAAGCCTCCATTTCTGAAACAGGATAACCCCTATGTTTAGCCAATGAATCTGTTCTTGCCTTTCCCCTCTGCTGGTAAACAACAGTGGGGCACTTTCTTCCCAAACATAAGTTTCGCCTGGAGGAACTGATTCATATTTTAATGGAAACAAAAATAATACATTCTACTACAGTCAGGGAACTGCTATTTAAAGAAGTCACCAGTTTAAAACAGTGCATACATTCTAAAGGGTATACAAATGATGCCTGGTGAGACAAGGGTTACAAGGATAGACTCCGTAAAAAGTGAATTATTTCCCCATTACGTTGGCAAAAGGAGCAGTTAACACTGATACATCAGAAGCGATGTGGATATTATCTCTGTTGTAATTGTGATTTCAGATCCTGTAAGTATTGCTTACCAAAATAACTTCCATGGAATCGAACCAACTTGGATTTTGTAAAACTGTCACAAGTGACCATTAACAATATTTAAGACCACTGCTGCATGGCTTCTTCTTAACAAGTGCTCTCTGGTTGAATACTTAGCGATTCATTTAGCATAGTTTGCTTGAAAATAACAAAGCTTCATTAGTTCGTTCTACAAACAACTTAACACTCAATAGAAATTCTTATTTCACACAAGTAAGCAAACACTTGACACGGGCATTGTGGAAATAATTCTGCTTCTATTCCAAGTACGAATATTACACATAATGGATGATGGAGCTCCATCGTGTATGTTTCCGTTAATCGGATTTTCTAAATATTTACTTCGCATTGCCCTGGCTGTAAGGAAATCCATGTGAAGCCAGGTCTGGGAAATAGGACAATATGGAGATAGGCAGAATCCTGAAGTGGGTTGGGCAGGGAAACCTGCAGAACAAACAGAATGCCTTGGACTTTTCCATTGTCTGTACAGAGAAATTCTTGAATCAACTGTTTCGCAAATGCATGACTGTCAGAAAGGACTTCCTTATCTTAATCAAACTTATGTGAAATCAGTTGCTGGGCAAAAGTAAGTCACACTTTGTAGTAAAATCAACATTGTTACCACTGAACACAACTTGCTTGCTGTTTGAGATAGGGTCTCATGTAGCCCAGGCTGGCCTCACACTCACTACATAGCCAAGGATAATCCTGAAGCTCTGATCCTTCTGCTGCTACCTCCTAAGTGCTCAGATGGCCGGTGCACCAGTTTATGTGGTGCTGGGAATGGAGTCTGGGACCTCACGTGTACTAGGAAAATGCTCTACTAGACGAGCTTCTTTCAACTGAGCACGCATTATTCTACTCAATGCTGCAGGAATATCCTCACTTCACACCTCCAGTGTCTGTCCACAGCGAGTTCCACTGGGATGGCCTCCAGGTAGAAAACAGAACTCATCATCAAGAGTTCCGTATCACAGCGAGGCATTCCAAAATGACTCCCTTCCAAACATACTGGAGAAACTACTTTTATCCTTCTTGACAGATATAGGAATTTTAATTGGCACTTTATAATGGCAATCACTGAGACCAGATATACATTCCAGACATCTATAGCTTGCACAATGTTTTGGTACCTACCGTTGAATTTATCAAGCCCATTCGAGGGAAGACACCACAGATGGTCAATCTGTCTTCCTACGTCCTTTCAATCCTTCAATTTCTCTCAGTATAAAATGTTAAATCCACCAATTACATGTGTGGTGTTTCCTAAAAAACAGATCTAGCTTACTGGGAAAACACACACACACACAAACACACACACACACACACACACACACACACAGAGAGAGAGAGAGAGAGAGAGAGAGAGAGAGAGAGAGAGAGAGAGAGAGAGAGAGAACGAACTACCCTGCTCCCGCTATAGAAAGACTCCAGATGTCAACTCAAATTCAACCTATTTCACTGAGGATTGATTAATGAACCCGGGCACCACAGTGAGCATGAGCATACCACACTTCAGCCCCAACCCTTCTGCCTCGATGACGTCAAAGCTTCCACAGCTCTTTATTTCCTTAGCAGACCTGGGGAGGAATCCAGGTCACTCATTACTGGCGCATCATTGTTAACAAACAATGTCTCCCAGCCACTGCTGTTATCTGGCCTGAGACGCATCTGCCATCAACATCTAAACCCTTGAATATTATTTTTGACCGGCTATTATTAGCACAGAGCTATGCAGTCTGTCCATGAGGCAGGAATTAAAATTAACCATGAATTTTGAGGAAATGATCCATCTTATGATCCCACACAACTCTATTTATAAGAGTTCAGTGGACCATTATTCACACACTTATTTTCCAGCCTAGCAGCTGACTCTTCAATTTTTCATATGAATTTATGGATACAGAAACATAAAAAGGGATGTTCTGCCTTATGTCGGGGGCTACAGTAGTTCATTTACACCCTAAAAAAAAAAAAAACCTGTTCAAAATCAACACAGTCATCAGGCAGCAGCACATGGAGGCCGTCATCAGTCATGCCCACCTCCAGGCATGTTCATTCTCTCAGGAACAACTGCCGAGCCTGCTGCCCTGTGCCATTTTGTCCCTAACCTCTGGAAAAGAGGCAAATGAACGACTGAATTCTCTTACTCTGAACAACCACCACACAACCGCCACCACACCAAAGACAGAGAAATGCCACAAGGACAGCCACTGACTTCACATCTCTAAGCAACGGGAATCAAAGGGCTATCACCGCCAGCCTGGAAGTACAGTTCGAATGGGTGGTGTGCTGTCCTGGTGTCCGTGACATGCTAGCTAGGCTTGACCCCAGCTCTGCACGGACATGGTGTGGTGGCACAAGTCTGTAATCTAAGCATTTGGCAACTGGAGAAGGGAGGATCAAATCAAGAGTTCAATGTCATCCTCTTTCAAAGCCAGTCTGGGAGCACATGAAACCCTGCACCCAAGGCCCCGCCCCCCAAAAGAGTAACATTCAGATTAAGAGTGTTTTGCTGAATTTACAACTATACAATTTGAAAAGAAACACTTCAAAGATTCCCAAGTAATTAACCAGTTGCACAAGAGTTATGAATGGAAGAACCATGAGCTTTTAACATGGACAATTCTGGCAAAACAACATGATCAATTTTTGAATAACATCTTATATTCAAATCTTTAAAAAGACTATTTAAAAAAAAAACTCTGCACATCTAGAAAGAGACACTGATTATATGGGAGTGAGAACAAAGATTTTAAAAAACGGGAGGCGGGGGGTTGAATGAACATCAGACTTATTTGAAAAAGTTCTGTAATTAGCAATTAAATTTGATCTTTTGGAGTAAATGCTAAAGTTACTTATTCACCCCCATTGAACAACAGCTTCAAATGCAGCGTGAGTAGCATCGCCAACAGAATCCAGAAAACCTGACTCTGGAGTTAACATTGGATTCCTGGGACGGCTGGGCAGAGAACACCAAAGAGGAAGGGCCAGAAAGAGAGGGGTTAAGGAAGAGGTGAAGGGCCATGGGGCTTGCTCCCCTCAGATAAAACTCTCAAAGAAGAAGTCTTTCTATCTCATTATTTGTATGGTTACATGTTTCATAGTGGTTCAGTAACTCTGGAGACAGTTTAAAATTCAATGGGAAGATTTATGCTAGTATGAATGGTAGTGCTTACCGCTCCAATTCATTTTAGATCTAGGAACTCGAATATGTAATTCTTAGAGGCTATAAAAAAAAAACATACATTGCCTACAAAACTTGGGAAGGAATCTGAAACGAACAAAACAACTAAAAATGTTGGCGAGTGCCCTGACTGCCTCCAGGCTAGTTCACAACTCCACACAGAGAAATGCATGCAGGGTAACAAGGCCAAAAGCGTGAGAGTCACATCTCATCCACCGTACAACAGGTTACTGCCCTGCAGTGACTGAGCACTTCTGCACATCTTTGTAAATTTATTCTTTCCTGGCTAGAAATACATGTGATACTCAGACTTCTCATTTGAATCTATTGTACCTTCCTACTAGTCAGTCAAATAAAATATTCAGCGTTCGCTGAATGAGGATATGAGTTGTGATTTAATTAGAAAATTATTCCTTGGGTGTGTGTGTGTATGTGTGTGTGTGTGTGCATGTGTACATCCGTGCGTGAATGTGTGTGTGTGTGTGTGTGTGCGTGCGTGTGTGTGTATGTGTGTGCACATACAATCAGAAACAGACATTATCTTAAGGTTATAGGTACTGCCTCTGCTCTTTGATTTGCATTTTCCAAAATTTATTCAGTATTCATGGCTTGCTTTAATAATCAGAGGAGGGAATGTTTAAAGAAACTAAGGAAAAAACCCTCCAAGTGCCTCTGTCTCCATTTCCATCCAGCTCCCAAGCAGCACGTGTTTCCCATTCTAGGCTTCAGTGACCACTGCAGAAGCCGCCAGCTTCCAAATGGCCACGCCCATCGTATTTTCATTTTGTCAGAAACAAGAGACAGATGCGTCATTGCAGGAACTGGCCATTTGTATGATAGATTGTGCTATTTAAAATATTATAAAAGTGTGATGATGACTACAAAGCGGAAGGTTGAGGACAAAACTGAAATTTTAAGCAAAATTTATGGCAGGTATTTCCTAAATTATTGATTCCATTTGCTCTAATGATATTGATTGATACATGGCAATATCAAAGGATGTGTTAGAGACTCCTTTCCCTCAGAGCGGGAAACTCTGAAATCACATTTCTCCCTCACAACAAAAATAATTGAAAACTGTAATAACAAAACCAGGAACAAGACGAACAAAAATGCCACTCATTTGGGAGGGAGATACTGACAATATCATAGTTTATTTTTTAAAAAGTGGGTTATTGTTCAATAAGCACTGAGTAAAACATTGAAGGAGCATCACTTGAAATCAATTAGTCAATGAATTAACTATGAGCTAAGAAACACAGGAAAAGGACAGGGGCAAGCTATCCCAGGAGTCTGGGACACTCAGTCACCATATTCAGCTGACTAGGGAAGTCACCTAGGAAAAGTAAGAGCTCTGTTCATTTTTATGTGCTTTTAATTTTTAATCCATCTATTCTCATCTCATCTATTTACATTCATAAAAGGCTAGAAGTATTCCATGCAATGAGTGAATGCTGACTGTGCACGGTGGCTCACTTACAATCCAGCACCCCAGAGTTAGGATGCTGTAGCGGTTGGCTGACTAAACCAGAGGAACTGAAATCCCTATGTTCCAAGGAGAGAGCCTTGCCTTGAGATTTAAGATAAAGGGTGATCAAGGAAGGCTCTCAACACCAACCTCTGCCTCGCACTCGCACGCACACACACACACACACACACACACACACACACACACACATACACCACATACACCTCCCCACACACACACACACACACACACACCACACACACACATACACCACAAACACAAACCAGACACACACCCCCCCACAAACACACCACATACCACACACACACCCACCACACACACACCCCTCCCACAGACACACACACACACACCACACACACACACATATACACACACCCACGAAGAGACACCACACCCCACACACACACACCACACACCCACACACACACACACACACACACCCCACACACACACACACACACACACACCACACACCCACACCACACACACACACACACACACCCATACACACACACACACACACACACACACACACACACACACACACACACACACACACACGCAAACACGAATACACTCAGAGGACTGGATCTTCGGGAATGCAGAAGGATGGATTCTCTAGAGCAAATAGGAAGGCGGGTTCTTGGCTGTCACCATAACAACAGAGAACAAAAGGCCATAGGGAGGGGCCCTTAATATGTTGTTGTTGGTTTGGTTTGGTTTGGTTTGGTTTTTTTAATTTAACCACTCACAAATGGAAAGCTATCTTTGAATGTTTAGAAAGTTGAAGCTCAGATCTAAATAGCGTCCATGACACTAGGTAATTCTCAAAGCAGATAACTGTGAAAAACAATTGGCTGGAATTTTCTTCTTATTCCCATGTAACTCCGTCAGAAACGTTCTGACTTGCAGTGGGCTTGATGTTTTCAGACGATTGGTGTGTAGCCTTCAAATCTCATCATATACGTGATTTGGAAAAGGGATCTCTAGGAAAATGAGGTCTACAGAAAGAAGACATCCTACTTTGTGTCTGAGAAGATTCGGCCGCAGCCTCGATTTGCTCGATTCCTACTTCATTTCATCCTTCAGACTTTCTAGGAAAAGGCAGCCTCATTGGTCTCTTCCAGAGAAATATGGAGCCTTGAAGGTTTGCAGTGGAAGCAATGGTGCCGACTCAATGTGCAGTGCAGCTGCACAGCAGAGAGCAGCCGCCGAGAAGAGCAGCCGCCGAGAAGAGCAGCGCCAAGAAGCTACCGCACCCGCTCCACGTCCAGCTGCAACACGGGAGAGTCCGACGACAGCCCCGTCAGATGGAAAAGTTATTCCCACCGCTCCGGAGCCCAGTGCAGATTCTTAATTGCAAACACCAGCTCCTTTCAAACTCTAGACTGGAGAAGGGTTTGTCTCTGAAACACCCAGAGCTCTCTATCCTAATATCTGAGTCGTGAATTCTGTCTCCTTAAAATGTGCAAGGCTGCCAGGCAAGCACAGCGTGTCCTTAGGCATTCAGGTTCCAAGATGTTTTTTTTCTTTCAGTTTCGTGTCCCAGGATGCACTGCTTATGTATAAGCTCCAGCCTTAGAGAAACTTGACGTAGCTTCTTTTTTTTTTTTTTTTTTTTTTTGGTTCTTTTTTTTTTTTTTTTTCGGAGCTGGGGACCGAACCCAGACGTAGCTTCTTTTTACTTCCATTGGCTCCCAGAGATTTTAACTAAAGTGTGTTTAAGAGAAAACACTTAAACGTTCAGAAGGCAGACGGAAGACGATTGACGACTCCAGGGATACATGGGAAGGCCATGTTCCACAAAGTGGGCAAACAAGAGGAGGAGCTCAAAACGACAAAGCACTTATGTCTAAGAATTGAGATAACTGCTCACACTATGACGATTTTTTGGGGGTAGGGGTGGTTAAAATACTTATATTTCCATAGGAGTTAGCAACGTTCTTCCACACCATGGGCCAGCAAAGGAGTGCACACTGCTCTATATCTTGTCCCTGACACATCTCCTCATTTCAAGTCAAGTGATCAGTAACAAGTGATCCACTGTGTCCTACACTCAGCACCAAAGAGCCATGTGGGGCGCCAGATAAGAATGTCTGTTGACCAGATCGCATCCCCATGGAGGCTGAGCCTGGTTCAGGTTGGGAGTCTGGGTAGATGTATGGGATTTGAGAAGACAAATACAATTCGGTGTGGTTTTCTTGAGGTGATGTAAAATAAAGATTCAAATGTTTGCCACTTGTTTGTTATGTCACTTTGCATGAAGACGGCAAACAGTACACTCCCCAGAACTCCAGAGTAGGTTAAGGTTAGACATAATTTGGCAAAAGACTTCTTATATAGATTCCCATGAGTGACATGGGACACTATCTGTGCACCCAATCACTGGTCTGTCTCTGAGGGCTAAGATCCTTCAAGCTCCTACTTCATATCCTACCTCAGGTTCTTCTTTGAGTAAAATCACTTTACTGTAACAAACTCACAAAGATGTTGCATAACTACAGCAAAAACGGCTCTCAAAACAACCAGTTACCAATCTCAAGCTCTACGCAACTCAGCAAACTTCTCTACCAATAGAACGGCCGCTCTGAAGCCACAGAACCTTATGTAGGCTCTGAGACTTTCGCTTCATTGTCAATTCAATTTTTATTCACTTATCCATCACACACACACACACACACACACATACACACACAAACTATGACAGACATGAAACTAGAAAAAAATAAGGCCGTATATACTTTTATATAACTCATGTATTACTATTTCTCATATTCTATCTTTCATCCACACCTTCTATTACCGCGCTTTGTCTGTTTACTAAATTTTATACTATGCCCACACATATACCTGCTCACATAGATACATGTATAAGAAGAAAAACATATTTTTTTTTGCTAAGTTTAGGTCACCTCATTTTATATCACATGAAATCCATTCATTATCCTGCAAATTTCTTGACTGCATTTTTTTCTTTATGACCAAATGTTTGTTTGTGTGTATGTATATGACATTTATTTATTTTATTTTTATTGGATATTTTATGCATTTACATTTCAAATGTTATCCTCTTTTCTACCTCTCCCATCTGTCTTTCCTCCCCCAGCTTCCATGAAGATGCTCCCACTCCCACCTCAACACCATGGCCTTCTCCTACACTGGGAAAATGAGCCTTCACAGGACCAATGGTTTTCCCTCCCATTGATGCCTGACAATACCATCCTCTGCTACACATGTGCTTGGAGCCATGGGTCATTCCATGTGTACTCTTTGGTTGGTGGTTTAGTCCCTGGGAGCTCTGGGGGTCTGGTTGATCGATATTGTTGTTCTTCCTATGGGGTTGCAAACCCCTTCAGCTCCTCCTGATACTGTTGTTCTTCCTATGGGGTTGCAAGCCCCTTCAGCTCCTTCACTCCTTTTTCTAACTCCTCCATTGGTGTCCCTGTGCTCAGTCCAATGGTTATTCCAATCCATATGTGCATCTTAATTTTTTCACTGTCCATTCATCTGTAGATGAACGTCTGACCTGGTGCCATTTTCTTGCTGCTATAGCAAACAGTGCACCAATAAACAAGAATCAACGAAAATCTCAGTGGTAGAATACAGAGTTCTGGGACATACCAACATTAAAGCCAGAAAATATAAATAATCTAAACAGACCTATTACAAGAAGTGAGACTGAAACTGTCATTAAAAGTCCCCTACAATGTCTAGACAGAACTGACTCAGTTCTGAAGTCTTTCAAAATTTAAGAAGATTTAATAGCAGTTATTTTTTTCCAGAAAAAAAAAACTAAAGAAATACTATCAAATTCCTCCCCATTCCAGTATTAACCCTGTTACCAAAACTAGACACAGATATAACACAGAAGGGACACCTACAGGTTAATTCTTCTGATGAACACAGATGCAAACTTCTCAAGAAAACACTTGCAGACCAAACTCAGGAACATAATCAGATCATACATGCAACATGACCAAGTTGGCTTCCTACCAGAGATGCAAGGTCACTTCAACATATATAAGTCAACAAAGATAGTACATCATATAAGCAAACCTAAGGGAAGAAATCACAGGGTCACCTCTATTAGTGCAGTCTCTGTCAGTCACTCCTCCAGAGGAACCAGCCATCTTTAGTCAGAGGAAGACTATAAAGTCCCAATGAACATGATGAACAACCATTGGCGTTAATCCCCTCCCAAACCATAACTGCGAGAGCTGCTCCTGTTGACAGACTGTTCTGGAAGAACATGAGTCATCTGCAAAACCTCAAAACAGTACAAGTTTTATGTATTTGCTTTAATTAACTGCTTGACAAACAAGTACTTCTGAGACTTTAAGAAGCCAAACTAGTGACTCCTGGCAGAGAATCAGATCTGGAGAGAACTGCCTACTCTACTCCCGTGATGAGGAGGAAGGACAAGCTGGTGACACAGATCAACCATGGGAAGATTCATAAGTGAATTTCTGGTTGTTTGAGAAGAAAGCAAAGACTTGGGAGGGGGTCTCTAGGATGTTTTTTAAGGCATTCAATTGTTTTTTTTTTAAGGTCTGAATTGTTGAGGCTAGAGTAACAAAAGTGAAAGAAGTCGTGCTAGGTTTCTTTTTATTCAAAAAGATGATTTTATTTCTCACAAAGGTTCTATAAGCCCTGCTCTGTGCCTTCAGACCCAGCATGAGCTGTCCATCAGATGTACGGTTTCTGCACAGGATTTTAATCATGATACGCACACTGGCTATAAAGCAATGCTGAATTCAGAGTGATCACCAAATACATACTTGTGTATTATTCAAAAAAGAGTAAACATTGAGTACTTCTTCTTCTTGAACTTACTGGACATTGTCTGACCACAGGATCCATGACATACTCAGACAATATTAATAACCATAATAATAAACTCATGTATACAAATTAGACTCTAACCCATTCTGCCAAAAAGACTTTGAGCTGCCTCAGAAAGTTCTTTGTCTGAAGACAATCAAACAATACTTCTGTTGGGCATGAATTCTCACAGGACATGTGCATCAGTTTTCCCAGGAAGCTCAGAGATGCAACAAAGAAATTCTGGGGCAGAGAGTGAGGGATAATGCTCATGGAGGATTAAAGCCGCATTTTTATATTATAAGATAATCAATGTTTTACTTAGGAAAACATCTGACTTAAAATGGGTTTAAGTAATTAAGATAATAATTCAGCTCACAATTCTAACCTCAACTTTGTAGTTTTTAACACAGATATTTAACAAAGATGTTTTTAAACTACCTTTAATGCTTGATAATTGTGTCAAGAGGGGAAAGTCATTATACTCAAACACTGGAAATATAGAAATAAGCCCTGTGGAAGAAAACTTGCTGTTTCTAAAGTATTAAAAGTGAACACCTTTTAAATCTAAATACTTTGATATTAGCCTAAAAACACATTGAAATACAAATTAATTGAGCACAGAATTCTAGAGGCTGGAGGTATGGCTTGGCATTTAAGAGCATTGTGTGCATTTCCTGAAGACTTAGGCTCTATTCCCAGCATCCTCATGGTGGCTCACAACCATCTGCACTCCGGTTCCAAAGGGACTCAATACCTTCCCTAGCCTCTGAGAACACTAGGCGCAAATGTTGCATAGACATATGTATAAGCAAAACACCCATACACATAAAAAATAATAAAATAAAACAAATCCAAGAAAGGTAATAGGATTCTATTTACACTGTAAAATGAAGAGAAACTTGGGTTTAAAAATCAGTCTTGGGGCTGGAGATATGGTCCAGTAGTTGAGAATTCTTCCTGTTCTTACAGAGGACCCATGTTCAGTCCCAGAGATCCTGTTAGGTGGCTCACAACCTCTCGTGACTACAGCTTCAAGAGTATCCAACATCCTCTTGTGGCCTCCAAAGGAGGGCACAGGGGATACAACCACAAAGACAGATATACATATAAAAATTTAAAATTAACAAGTCTTTACAAAAACCAACTCTCTAAAGATCTTTCTGATTATCATAACCCACAAATGAAAAAGTAGGGCCACTCTTGGATGATTTAAAGTAAGATGCCCATTTCAAGGATTTTTTTAAATAAACCTCACACATGTGCCTCCTTTTTTTTTTTTCATTATCATGATGGTCATTGAAAGAATATCAAGAGTAAATTCAAGTCCTGATAATAACTTGATCAGACGATTTTTACCTCCATCAATCTCTATATTCTAATGAGAAAATTAAAGCAAAGAAAATAAATTTATTGAATTCTTCCATGGATCGAATCAAAATGCATACTTAAAATATTTTTCATGGTGTGAATAGCTACAAGCTATTATTAATCCAAGATAAAAGCTGTGTCTTCAGAACCAGCTTCCAATTTCTTCTGCTTTTGGCAACTCTTCCGGCAAACAGTTCTTCAAGCCAGGCCTCTCTAGACCTGTTCGGTTAGAAACATGACTACCTGTAAACAAACGGTAAACTCTACTCCTGACATGCATCCAAATTTAGAGGCATAAGTGGATGGATAAAGGGTTGGAGGGTGGATGGGTGGATGATTAAGCAAGGGTGAGAAAACGTTAGTGGTGAAATGCAGCTGGAACCAGGACAGGTGTTCAATATACAACCATCACAACTTTCACGTGTGTTTAAATTTTTCCATCTACAAGGTTTACGAACCTAGGTACCCAGTGTAATTCAACAAGACTCACGGAATCTGGAGGAATTCCAATGTCAACTCCACAGCTGCAATGATTTGGGAGGAACTGGACTACCTTGTCCATGTCAAAAATAATGTTCAAAGGGGTTACAAACATGGCTGAAGTTTCACCCAAACACAGACAGCCAGAAGTGCCTGGGTGATGTAAAATTACATAGATGAGATCAATAATGACTTTTCCCTTATGCCATGACACAAATAGTGTTTGAAGTGGTCTTGCTATCTCTTGTATCTTAACCAGGTTCAATGCAAGTAACGTATCTGCACTTGATATTCCTGAAAAAAAAATGTTAATGTAGAAAAATGACTTTGGGCATCTTTTGCATCAAATTCTATGAGCTGTGTGATCTATGTAAAGCTCTCAAAATTAAAACTATCATGGTGCCCTGCTCCATGGGCATTCTTTCAATGAGAAGACATCCTGCAGATATCTCTACTGATTTTGTATTAAAATGAAAAGATTATAGCAAAAACTCAGGGGTTTTGTTTCCAGTTCTGTTTCTCTAACTGCATATTGATTTATTCCTTAGTAGTTTGTTTCTTGACTAGAAATGTATTTTTATGACTTTAAAATATTTTCTTAACAATAGAGCATGACTTCACGGTTCTGGATGGAAATTTAGAAGGCCACCATCCTGTCGTACTTAGAAACTTTCATACTGACTGTCATGAAATTCTAAGAGATAAATCTGCTAACCAGTCAGATGTATTTTTTTGCCATATTTTTTTAAGTGGCAAAAGAGGTCTGGGGGTGAAATATTAATTCAAATATTGAGTAGCTTCAGACATCAGAGACAATTCTAACCAAACTCAGAGTCACTCTTTACTTCCCATGTCATCCTGTTGACTTTGAAATCCTGGAGATTGTCAGGAACATGGCTGTCATTTTGCACCTTGCTGGTAGGAAAGTGAACTTTGTACCCAAGAGGGTTCTATCATCAAATATAGACAAGTAGAGAGTATGAGACCTGTCTATACTAAGATTCAACAATATTCATAGAGGCAAGGCAATTTCTCCAGGTTCTGAAATTTTAGAGAGCCCAGATAAATAAATACTGAGCTGTAACTTTCTGCTAAGGACAAATAGAAGACAGGACAATCAGTAACTATAGTCTGAGTAGTTTTCAATGCATAACTTAATAAGCACTGACATTTGAAGCCCACTGTACTTCCCATTACTAGATTTATGAAGAGTTTGACACCACAGACTAGAACAACACAGACACTGACCAAGGCAGGGGTGACCCTTCTTTAAGTTCTTAATATCAAAGGTGGAAATATACAATGCCTTACTGTTTTCTTCAGTCTTGAAATTTTGTCCCTTATTTTATATTATAATTATACCAAAGTTGACCATGGTATTTATTATACATCTACTAAATCCACTCCAGGAACCTCAAAAATCAGAAAACCAAGTATCACACATCATGACTGCCTGTCTACCTAGCAGTCTTACTAAAAAGGGTCAAGGTTTTTCCAAGTCTAAGCATATTATAAATTATCTAAAGTTTTATCCTAAAGTCCCCTGAGGAAGTAAGGTCTTGTGGACACCTTGCTTTCAGCCCAGTGGAACTGACTGCATACATCTGACCTTCAGAATTGGGAGAGAATATGAATGCATTATTTTCAGCTGCTGGCTTTATGTCAGCACATGAAGAATCTGTGGGCAACACCAACTTGCAAGTGGGAAAAAAGATGGCATGACGTCTGCTGTGTAGGAAAAAGTTGGAGGGCATTGGGGAAGGGGTAAATATGAAAGTCCATTGAAGAAAATTCTCAAACGGTAATCGAAAACTGTAAAAAACAATTTTCATGTTGGTAAACAATCATTTTGTTTTACTCAAATGTGAATCTGAGGACATGTTCTCTTCTGTGTCTTAGTGTTTTAGACATTAAGCTATTTCTGGTTCCCAAACATTTTGCCCTTTAGTCTAAGCCAAATTTAAAAATTCCCCAAAACTAGATTAAAAGCTCAGCATTCCAACATCTAAAATGACTTCAGAGGAGACTCTGATAAGATTTAGAATTTAAACCACTCTTTATTTGTTTCTCAGTAGACTGAGGGTCACCGGCTACTTGCTGCTTTTCTGAGAAATAGCTCTGAAGACAGCTTGCAGCTGGGACAATCTGGCCACAAAGATTAATAAGCCCCCAAGAGAGAGCAGATCTCAGGAGAGCTAACAGCTCAGGAGCAGATCCAGGGAGAGATTTAACAGCTGGAGAGCAAGGCTTTCATGACTTGACAGTTACATCTTTAAGAGGGAATAGAAGGTAGAACCCCTCCACTGGTAGAACCCCTCCGCTGGTCTCCAGAATTTCTTACCAAATGAAGCCTGAAAAGGTAAGAAAGGAGGAGCTGGAGTCATAAGAATGTATCAGACTCATATCTCCAACCAACTCCAGGGAAGCCATTTCCAGGCAGCAGAGATTTTCCAGTGCGTGCTTGCTTATAAAGGAACGTTGGAAAATGGGTGGCACTGGTTACAGTGTGTTAAAGATACCCCAAGTTTCTGTATAAGATGGGAAGTCTTTTCCTTGGGCTGACATTGTGGCTCAGTGGGTAGAATGCTTGCTTAGCATTTATGTATCCCTGGGTGCAGACCCTAGACTGTCACAAAACAACCATGGCAGTGCACACTTATCACTCCAAAGATGAGGGCCAGAGGATCAGAAGTTCAAGGTCACCCCCAGCTCCATAGTTGAGTTCAAGATTAGCATGGGCTGCACAAGAAAATAAAAAATAAAATAAAGTAAAATAAAAATAATAAAATAAAGGAAGAGAAAGTCACGTAACACATATCAAATATTAATTTGGTACAAAGATCCAAAACTCATGATGCCTTTGAAATGCAAACTTTTAAATGAATAGCATTCGTCAATTTACCCAGAATTAAAACATCTACAGAACCATCTGCTTTTTAATGTCTCATTCCTGGAAAATCTGAGGAAGTGTGTATACATGGAGGGCTTGGAGAGGTGTGAATTTTCAGTTGATAAAATACTATCAGTGATAGCCCTTAAGATGTGTAAGGAGGGCTGGAGTCAGTGATCTGCCACTCTCACTCAGAAACAGGGGTCCATCTATGAGGCAGAAGTGCAGAGGGCAGGAGTGACCTGCACTACACCATTGATTCATATGATACTCACTGAAGGAGCCTTTGAACAACTCCAGTGCCCTGGGGAGCAAATGCACACCACTCATATTTAAATATTCGCAAGGAGATGTAATGCACAGGCTAGACTGAAAATGCACACACTTAAAAACTAAATTATTCCCTACCCTAACTGACTATAAAATCCTATAGTGAGTCTGGAGTATTTAACTGTGGGCTTCTCTGTAGATGTGTGAAACCAACTTCCAAAAGCAAGACCGGAGATGCACATCCAATAGCTTAAGACACCATAACAAAATACCAGAGACTTACCTGCTCTGGCCTGAAATATCTTATGTGAAGAACTTAAGAGAGCACGTTTTCCTGAACACATTGTAATGGTTATAAAATCAGACAGCTCTAGACTGAACCCTTTAATATCAATAGTCATATCTGAACACACAGAAGACAGCTAGACCACATCCCTCTATAAAGAAATATTGTTAAAATGAAACCTATCTTACATTGACCCTTACATTATAGACTTTTGTTTGTGAAACAGAAGTGATCAACAAAGTTATTTATTATATAAGAGATGCTTTTGTCATATTTTTAAGGTCTCTGAAAGTATGAAAATAATTGGACGATGGTAAAGAATTACTGCTCTGCAAATCGGAAATTTAAACGAGCAGATGTGGGAAAGATACAGGAATTTGATAAGAACAGGACTGCAAGAGGAAGCATGACAGGGCACAACTGTGATCTCCACACTTTGGCATGGAAGCAGGGGGATCAGGCACTTAAGGGCCATCCATAGCTACAGAAGGCATTTGAGAACAGCCTTGGATACAGGAGACCCTGTCTCAAAGGAGCCAAAAAGGAGGAATGAAGCTAAGTTGTTCTTCCAGACAATGGAAATCCAGGAAGGCAAGAAAGCAGGGCAAAATGCTCTAAGCTTCTCAGCATCAAAACTACTCTGTCCAGAGGATCTGAAGACATATTACTGATAAATTGGCAAGATCACCAAGAGGCCATGACCCCTGGTGAACCCCCTCAGATCCACTACCAAGTCAAGCTAATGCACCTTGTGGACAGGACTCCCACCGAGGTGGAGATTTGTTGGGGAGAGAAGGTACTGATAATGCAGAGAAATTATCCCCAAACCAGAATGTCACAGAACAGATGCACTGTCACTGAAATATAAGCCGATGGCCCCAAGGACAGGCCGAATGATCTCTCTTCACAGTGAATGTTCTTTAGGGTCCCCGAAAGCCTTTTCAGAGCATGTCTGCCATCAGAAGGCCTGTTCTGATGTGTCCTTGCTCTGCATGTCCTTAGAAGTCACAGATGAAGTGTTGCCCATATTTATAGCATTATTAAGCCTGGTTACATCATTTAGTCTCGTTTTACTTCCTAAACAACTTAGCATCCCCCTAATCTTCCTACATAGTATTTCCTCTCAGATGTTGTCAAAGTTACGGTATATCTAAATATGATTCTTCAGATGTTATCTGGGATTGGGCATCATTTCAATGAAGAGACCCAAACACACCTGTCACCCCTGTGCATGTCAAAAGGGAGTATGATGTACCTTTAAGGTAATATAATTACTCAAATTATTACCAAAGGGATTTTGAGTTGATTTACCAATTTTAAAAAAAAAAAAACTGACTTATTTCGTTTGATGTGTATGCATGTGCACTGTGCGAGTGCCTGAGACAAGGAGAGGGCACTGAGTCTCCTGAGTCTAGAATTAGAAGCAGTGGTGTGCCATCCCATGAGAGCTGGGAACCTTACTAGGCTAATCCTCTGGCAGAGCATCCAACGCTTTTAACCTGAGTCCCTCACTAGCTCCAATTTATCAGAAAGTCACCTTCCATTCTAAGTAAATGTCTTGCATCTGGATGTTTCCGGTGAAGTCCCTCAGGAAACAACGTGAAACAGATAAGCAGTGAATGAATGCTAGCGAGGGGCAGGGTACCCTGAGGAGTCACAAGGACAGTTTAGACAGCAAGTGACCAAGGCTGGGTGATGCTTCAGGAACCAGGTTGACCTGATGGATGAAAACCTAGTCAGATGTTACAATGAAGCGCAAGTCAAGAGTAAAATTCGGAAGGCCATAGAAAATGAGCTCCTGGAGGCCTATGGAGATGGCTCAGTTGGTAAAATGCTGGTTATGCAAGCAAGAAGACTTGAGTTCAGATCCCCAGATTCAAATAAAAGGACAAGTGTGGCAGTAACTGCTAAAGACAGGGGACTCCTAACAGGTCAGGTCAGCTGGTCAAACTGAATTTGTGAACTCCACTTTCAGTGAGAGACCCTTAAAAAAAAAAAAAAAAAAAAAAAAGCTGGATGACAGGAAACAGATGCAGAGATGCACCAAGACCAGTAGGGGGAGCTCTCGGGAAATCCTGTAGAAGAGGAGGAGTCAGAGACAGAGGGGTCAAGGACATCGCCAGAAAACCCTCACAAGTTCATAAAGACTGAACTGACAACCAGGGAGCCTGCACAGGACTGACGTAGGCCCTCTGCATAAATTAGCTTAGTAATCTTGTAGGACTTCTAACAGAGGGAGCAGGAGCTGTCTCTGACTCTTCTGCCAGCTTTCAGGACCAGTTTCCTCATAATGGGCTGTCACTTCTAGCCTTAATAGGATGGGAGGTGCCTAGTCTTAGTACGGTTTTAATATGCCATGTTTGGTTGAGATCCATGGAAGGCCTGACCTATTCTGAAGAGAAATGGAGGAGGAGTAGATTGGGAGTAGGAGGAGAGGGACTGGGACTAGGGACTGAGAAGAAAGGGGGAAATAGCAGTTGAGATGTACAAAATAACAACAACAACAACAACAATACATTTTGTAGAGTAAAATAAGGTAGAGAGAAAGACAGCTTGACCTCTGTCTTCCACAGGTGCCCCCCATCCATATGCACAATAAAAATGGACCTTAGCTGTCACCTGCTGATCACTAGAACACCAACAGTTACTGAGAGGTCTGTGGGGAAAGTATGGGTTAAAGAATGGTTTCTGGACTTTGTAAGTTCACCATGAGCAAGTAGGTCTTCCCTGTCTGTTACTACAAAAAAGGAAGAACCCTGACAGCCACGTTGAGCTGCCTCTGTCCTCCCACATCTCACGCTGGTTCATAAATGCCAAGCAAAGTATGACCCTGTACTAAGAGGCAGTGGAGTCAATGCCCCCTCAGCTTTGACCTTCATCTCCTGGCTTTCTGGGACAGTATGAGGGCTCATTTAAGTTGGACACAGTTACGAGGCTTGGTGACAAAGTGGACAGATGCATGGTAGCCAGTGAGGTCTCCAGTGGCCTCTTCTCTGAACTTGTTTAAAAGCATCTCCTGCCAGCTAAGCTCAGAGGCTATAGGAGGATATTTTCAGTCTGTCCATCCTCTGTGTACAAATGCAACCAAAATCCAGTGGCAGGACTCATGGATCCACCACTATCAGGCAGTGAACAAAGACGTTGAAGACACTTAATTCCTCTTTGCAGTTAGGTTATAGGTCATGACAATGGTGAAATACTTCTCCTCAGGTCTGGCAGGCATTGAGCTGCATGACATAGGAAGAGAAGGGAGGAAGATGAGCAGAAGAACCAGAAGAAAGGCTTGGCAGCCTGTGGCTTCTCAACCTTTTCCCATCTCTTTAGGCAACTCCAATCAACTGCCAGCATTCTGATGTCATTCCCGCCCATTTATCTTTCTCTTTAGTCTGCACCATTAACTTCTAAGTCCTACATTATTGAGGTACATTACAGGGGGAGAAAGGAGGTCTTAGAAGATTAAAAAGTTTTCTCAAGACTATGAGCTACTTATAGTCCTTAATCACCCACTGTATTAGTCAGGGTTCTCTAGGGTCACAGAACTTATGGAATGGGAATTTATTGTGATGACTTACAGAATATAGTCCAACTAACTCAATAGTCAGTTGTGAATGGGAAGTCCAAGAAGCTAGCAAGTTGCTCAGTCCCACAATGCTGGTTGTGTCAGCTGGTCTTCTGTAGAAGTAGACTCCAACAGATGTGCTGGCAAGTAAGTGCAAGCAGTCAGACTGAAGCTTCCTTCTATCAATGTCCTTATGTAGGTCTCCAGCAGAAGGTGTGGCCCAGATTAAAGGTGTGTACCACCACTTACTTTGTCCCAGGCTGACATGGAGCTCAGAGATCTCCTTACCTTAGACTTCTGGGATTGAAGATGTGTACTACCTTGCCTGGGCCTAAACTTTCCACTATGCCTCAAGATCTCCGTGCCAAGACCCAGGTCAGAAACTTATATCACCCAACTTCAAGATTTGGATCACAGATGCACCCTCCAATTCCACATAGTAGTTCATTCCAGATACAGTCAAATTGACAACCAGGAAAAGCCATTATACCCACCATCCTCCAGACAAAGGCTTGTGACAACAAGCAACAATTATAGGTGTAAACTGTATATTGCACAAAACATTACTCAAAGAAAGCACAGTTTTGAGGCAGCTTGGGGTGTAAAATGGACATTCAGAAATGTATTACAAGTGAAAAGGTAAACCCATGAGGGATTTACGAACTCAATGCTTGCACAACAACATTGCTACTATAAACCTATGTGATGCAGGTTGCTTTTTTTTTCGAGAATGAGAAGGAAATCATGCAGAAGCTATGGGAGACAGCCCTCTCGTATTCTTAAGAGAGGGAAAATATTTTCTCCACTGACCAACACTCTACAGAGACATGTTAAGAATCATGTGACTGTCTTGGCCCGTTGCATTTAGTGCACTTGATGTCCAACCTGATGACCTGAGCTCCATCCCCAGAACCCACATGGTAGAAGGAGAGGCCAGCTCTCCCTTTAACCCCCACTTGCTCTATGGCATGTGTGTGCACCCACACGCACACGCGCGCGTGCACACACACACACACACGCACACATACACACACAAAGTAACATCATTTTCTTAAAAAATAAAAATTTATATAATATCCTTCTTAAAATGAGGAATAAAGACTAATGTCTACTAAAATAACCCAGCCACTTCATATTCTATGATATTAAGAGATATCATATAGTGAGATAAAAAATAGGATTGAAAAAATATTTTCATATTATCAAGAATAGTAACTCACCTTTAAGAATCATTTAATGGTGGAATAGACTTTCTATAAGGTCAGAGAACACAGGAAAGCATTATATAAAACTCAGAAGGCCTGAAAGGCCTTATTAACTTTAGAGAGTTCTACAGTTTACTTCTTTGTTAATAAATGTTGAATTTAGTTAAAATATATTTAATAAAAGAGTTTAGTATATGCTTATCATTCACTCTAAATTTCTTTCTGAATTAAAGATTTCTAGACACCTTCCTGGAGTATTAATTTCTCTTTTACCTTCTTCCTTGAAGGATTTCTTGGAGATATTTCATGTATTTATAATCTGTCCTTCTAAAGGATGCCTATCTGCTATTCCTCACTTCACATTTTCTCCTAAGTTGAAAATAACCAGTAACTCAGAATTTATGTCTAACAGCTGTCTTCTTCTACTCCCAACTAGATAAAATTTGGACACATTTATTCAATTAACATGTAAGTCGAGGAGTTTATGAACCAAGGCAAAAGTCTGGGGGCATATACAACAGAGCCCTCCCCACCTCACAACAACAACAACACAACAAAATACATCAGAGCCTGTCCACATCCTCAGATAAAATGTGTGCTTGTTTCTACAAAGTTTACACTCAAAAGTTTGATATTTAAATTAGCTTTGCACTTATAATCACAAAAAGGAGAATAGCCAAACCCAAAATTAGTGATGGAGAAACACAGTATCATTAGCAACTAGAAGAAGTGGTGATGGATAAGGAAGGAGGACCAAGCTTCACCTAGTCTACTCATGAATCTTTGGGTTCAATCCCCAACACTATATAAGCCCCAACTTAAAAGGAGGAGGCAGGAGGATCAGAAACTCAAGCCTCTCCTTGGTCACAACATGAGTTTGAGAACGATCAGGGAGTACATGAAATCCTACCTCAGAAATCCCAAAAGCATAGAGAATAATTCTCAATTAGGAAAGAATTTTTGTTTATATGCTTTAACATCTCTTAATTTTATTAAGCTGCTTGTTCAAGCTGGGGTTGTAGCTCCGTGGTATGGCACGTACTTCGCAAGCCCAAGGTCTTGAGGTTCAACGCCTAGCACCAAAAAGAGGAGAAAAATAATCTAAAAAAACTTTAAACTCCTATTTGTTATGTTCCTCATATACCAAACACTGGCTTCAGCCAGAGTCTAGAGCCAGGAGTACACAGCATTTTCCCTCCCCAGCAGTTTGCTGTCTTTGTTGGCCTTCCAAGTGTCTGGCTGTCAAGTGCAGGAATGGGAATAATTTCCATGTTGCACAATGTAGTTCAGTGTACTCAACAGAGGGTGGGGCTTCAGGACACGCAGCCACTATTCAGAGAAATCCCCAGGGAGCACGCTTTTCAAGAGTGAGAAGAGAGAAAAATAAATGGGCCACAAGGTCAGGCTCCAACCTGCTGACTTAGTTCTCTGGATCCTCAAAGTCACCAGTGACCTCAAAGTAACAGATCCATTAAAACATAGTTTCTTATCAGTTCAGAAATCTCAAAAAGAAAGGGGGGGGAGAGAGAGAGAAACAGATAAACAGACAAACAGACAGACAGACTAACCTGGGGATGAGTAACATCTTTTGGCACAAATCTGTATTATTTATAATGTTTCCTTCTTCTGGGACATTCTTTTAAAGATAGTCTCTGAAGTTCTGAGAACTAAGAACCATTTGTTCTATCTGATTTCCACATTTCATTCAAC
This sequence comes from Rattus rattus, assembly GCF_011064425.1. Lineage (NCBI taxonomy): Eukaryota > Metazoa > Chordata > Mammalia > Rodentia > Muridae > Rattus > Rattus rattus. Next base: position 8,248,870 of record NC_046159.1, read on the forward strand.
CCAGGGCTTTAACTCACGCATTTTCTATCTCATTCAAGACATGCTACCATTTTTGAATTGCATAAGCTCAAGTACCTAAGGTCTCAAATATTCTAGAACACGCAGTTCTCAGCCGGCGAAATTGACGAGAGCTTGGCCCAGCATCAGAGCCTTGAGCCTGTGTAATCTAAGAACCCACCAGGAACACACACAGGGTTTACTGTGTTCTTGGAAGGTGTTTACTGTGAAAAGGAAGGGACAAAGAATACTAACAGAATACTAACTCAGAGAAGAAGTAGTGAGGTACTCTCCCACTTCATTCATCTTTATTCTGACAACAGAAGACACAGAGCTATTCTTTTATACAAACTGTAGGTAAGATAACATAAATCGGTGATTATGAATCCAAAACACAGCAGAACCCAAAACACAACAGTCAAAAAACTAAAATAAACCAGGATCTCACCATGTAGAGATTAGAACGAACTACGTAGAAGAGTTGGGCCTCAAGCTAACCACCATGCTCGATGGCAAGCAACTTCTCAAACCATGGTGCGGAGGTTCCCAAGTGAAATTTTAAAGTTCCAAACATGCCGGGTACCTCTCTCCTCAAGCATTCTGTTCCCTTTCCGTAAGTCACAGTTCAGTGATAACTGAGTAGAATCTGTCCCCAGAGGCCTCATTCTAGTCAACGCCAGCTTGGCCATTTCTTGTCCCCAGCTGGTCTTTAAGGAAAAAGAAAGATGTCGTCAGGATACAAATTAGTACAGACTAAGGAACAACACAGAAACAGTCGTCCCAAAAGACAGATTTGGGAGGGAATTGTATGTCCATCCAGGTAAACATCTGCCCTCCACAGTCATTGAGAATAATGTTGTACATTAAGTATCCATTAATTAATATTTATGGACCATAATTACAAAGAGTAACAAGAAGAGAAATTTAACTGAAAGCACTTCAACAATAGAGACAATGAAGTCATTGCTATACAGTCAAGGCCTGGACCAGTCTGTGCCGGTGGTTCTGGGTAAGCGAACACACTGCTCTCCAAGCTCATCCAATTGCCATGGTAGAGGCTTATATTACACCCACGATACCTCGAAATTCTATTTGAATCAGGCCTCAGTCATTGAGCTGTTGAGTGATTTTATCCACGGATTATCAATGTAAAGCTGATAAGCCCAAGGAGCCATGCACCATTTCAGCCTAATTACACTGACAGGGCTCCATTAGGGAAGTCACTCAAGTGTAGAGCCACCTAGTGGCCAGCACAGAAAAATTGCTAAATGCCAAGAATACATAACATTCATGATGTCTGCTAGAGAGCAAAAACCTCAACTCCTTAGTTCTACTTTTCAGAAAAAAATAAAGTGAAATATTCAGCTGTAAATGAATGAACTCCAGAGTTCACTTCCCTGGGTCAATCAAAGGGACGTTAAAAGAACTGCCCATCGTACTCATGCATACACTGCACACATAATTAACACATAACACAAACAGATACATATAACACCAAGCACATACTTACATGCATAGCACACACAGAGATAGTATGGACAACTCAATACAAGGCACACATACACAGATAACACTACACACAACACACAAAACACAATACACAGAACACACATTCACTAACAACACACATACACATGTATACATACAACAAAGAATCATACACATACCATATATGAGAGAGAGAAAACAAGAATATATCAGAGTGCCTAGACCTGTCCTGGGCTGATCATGACAGCATTCAGTCAATCCTTATTGTTTTTCTGCATGTTCCTTAGTGGATTATATTACATATAATCTATATAAAATTAGATAATTGTATAATTACAAAATGAAGTGGAAACTTTTGGTTCCTTTGGAAAGTCTGCTATGTCAAAGAACGTTTTCCTGAAGCAGACCCAGCTGGAAGGATGTTTTGCTAAAGTGAACATGTGAAAGTGAGATACATGATGAGAAAGGCCCAACAGATGGTAGCCGACACTGGACGGTATTGGTCCACCTTGCCATTCTTCAACGGTCTTTATTTGCTGTGACTTCATAGGAAGAAATGTAGCAAAAATAAACCTCTGGTGGTGTTACAGTGGCTTCTTGCCACTTCTGAGGATGTGGACCAACTGTCAACTGATACAGATTCATGTGGAGTTATGCTAACACAGATTCACGCCATGAGCCAAGGGCCAGGGGAGAGGATACATGATTTTTTGGAGGAAGAGGTATAAATAGGACCCAAAGGAGAGAGACCATTAGCTTTGCAATGCTTCTTGGCCTCTAGTCTTGTCTTTGCTGGTCTTCACTGAGAGAGGCACGGTAGAGAACTTCTTCTGGAGGCCCTGCTAGTCCTGGTGCCTCATGAAGGTTCTACGGAGGCCTGGCTGTATCTGCTAGGTCAAGCTACCACTACTGACTCATGTTTGCTAACCCAACCTACTGAACAGGGCTTCTGCTATATTCATGAAGTGTTTGCAGGTGGATCGAGCTGCCACTGCTGATTCCTGTGAACTAAACTGCTGACTTCCTGACAGCGCAGATGGGATATGCTTCAAAGAAGAATTTCTAACCAAGTCCATTTCCCTCATATAACCGTTCTTCTCCACTACCTCCAGTGGGTGGTCAGCTAGAAAAGAGCTTAAACTATTTAAGAACCCTTATTAAAAGTAGGTTTTGAAAAAAATCTAAGACAAGAAAATGAATAATTTCAACCAGACATGTGGGTGTATTCTTGTAAGTCCAGTACTTAGGAGGCAGAAGCAAGAGAATTATTGTAAGTTGGTGGCTAGCCTGGGCTACAAAGTTAGTTCAAGGACAGGCTAGAGAACATAGCAGGGCCTTGTCTCAAAAACAAGCAAACAAACAAACAAAAATAATTTCTCATAAACCTCTGGTGAACACAAATAGATGTGATAAAGGAACACAAGTGTTAAGTCAGTGATCTCAAAGTGTGAGATGCTTTCCACTCCTGACTGTAAGTGTTTATGGCCAAAAGCTTATTTTGGGACATGAATCACAATCTTGAGTCTTATCTCTTCAAACAATCCATTTTTCTGTGTAAAAGGCACAGTATATCTTTTGTGAAACTTTCAACTTCAAGCGCGTTACTAAATTTTTAAATTGTATTTTGTATTTTATGACCAGGAATGTTTGTCTATGTGTATGTCTGTGTACCATACACGGTGTCTGCAGAGGACAAAGGGGTTTTCCCATGGTGCAACTGGAACTGCAATTGTGAGCCTCCAGCTGGGTGCTGAGAACGGAACCTGGGTCCTTTGAAAGAGCATCCAGTGCTCTTAACCACTAGGCCATCTGTCCATCTCCTTAAGTTACTTTAAAATATGCTTTAACTGCAAATATTACACCGAGGTTAGAAGAGAGTGGCAGTGTTTTCACCCCGCTGAGAGGGGAATGGAGCTTTAAAAAGAGAGTGAATATTTCTGTCCAGCTTTGCCACTGAGATAAGAGTCTCTTGACTTCTAACCTACTGCTCTTTAAGCCTTATCAGTTCTTATGCCTGGGATTTAAAATTACCTGCAAGCTGTTATCATATTTATTCTCAAAAAGTCTCCTTGGAAGCAGCGATGACTGTTTTTCCTATTTTTGGACAGAGATAAACAGCGTGCTTTTGAGATTAATGGGCGTCTAGGTCTTACTCACTGGGAGTCTGGTGCTCCTCTGTGGAACTTTCTAACTAAATGGAAACAGACCTGAAAGAAAGCTCGGGGTAAACGTGTGGAGTCAAGTCAGAAAGGGAATCCTCACATGTTAGAAATATTAACGTTATTTGTACATCACGTAAAAATGTATTACATAGTTATCAAACATTAAAACAATGCAATTTCTAGATAAAATAGAGATGCAAGGATTCTGCGTGAATAAAACCGAAATTTTAAAATAGACAAATTAATTAATGGATTGTAGACAGTAATCCTCAGGTGAAAGACTCAACTCAATTAGGAGAGGTAAAGTAAGTTTTCAAAAAATAAAGCGCCAACCGTAGTTTAATTTTTAATATTGCCATTAAGCATACACAGATACCCATAACCCTTCCAGTACATTCTCTTCCTGAGTCATACGTTTCTGGGTTCCAGCTCTACCTGGGGGTGGACCGCCACCCACACACTGAGGGGGCAGGGGCTGGGCTTCACTGCATCCCCTTACTCTGCTGTTCCTCCTCTTCTTAGGCTTATTGCTGTCTTCACAATCTTCTGAAATGATGTATATGCTGCAAATAAATCAGGGCGCACTTCGGAAATATAGGCAAGAATAATCGTAAGTCTTTTACATTTATTTGTTACTTCGTGTGCATGTGCGTGTGTGTGTGCTGCATCTGTGTGCGCGTGTGCATGCACATGTAGGGCAAAGAACCATGTGTAGGAATGTGTTCCTTCTTCCATGTAGGTTTCGGGGATCCAACTTGGGTCCCCAGTTTTGGCAGTTGTTTGTCACCAACCCTCTAGCTAGCCTTGACTATTGCTTTCCTCCCTATATTTATTAAACTTACAGGGCAAGGTTCGCCAAAAGTTGCTAAAAGGCTCTTTAGAGACTTACGATGATTCTCTTTAAAATAAATCATCAATCACCATTGTTGTTTCTTTCACTGATTTGACTGAGCCCAAAATGTAATCCGGATTACTTGGAGAAGGAGAATAAATCAATGATCTTAATCTCATTTTGGCCAATGTGTCTATTACTTATTTTTTCATCTCTGTGAAACTATTAGAAGAAAAGGAGGTATGTAAATGGAGCTGTGCTCACAGCAATCTGGACTGTATGCGTTCACATTCCATGCCTGGAATTATGCATAACCCACTGAAATGGGACTAAAGAACTGCTGGGGCAGAAAATGCTATCATGTGAAAATTTTGATCATCCACAGAAGTCACTTTGTGATTACTTAGCATGTTACCGACAGACACACCAAGGGATTACTTTCAACTGGATATTTGAAACTTTAATTCACTAAGGTGACTTACTAAGTAGAAACTTAGTAATATATCAAATAAGTATAGAGTGATAAGAAAAAGAACTAAACCCACTGAAAGACTCCACCATGCCATTATACTCTAGTTAGGTTTCCTTGAAGAGTACCAGCCTGAGGATTGCTGTCCTTGTGACAAAAAAAATGACCACTGGGTGTCCGGAAGATGGCAATATCAAGTTGACTTCTGTTCCCTCTCACTACCGTCGCTAAGATGGGAACAAATGCAAACCACAAACACTATTACAAAACACAAGCAAACCTGGCTGGCTGTGCTTGGAACAACCTCATGGACTGTCATGACTTTGGTCTCCACACTTTTCGGAAACACTCTGTGCATTACGACACTGGCCACGCACTCCTGAGATAAAAGGTTATATTTCAGCAAAAGGTTGGTGGTGAAGCTGCAGATAGAACGACATTCTCTGACGACCCGAGTGAGTAGGGTGCTGATTGACTCTGAATAGATCCAGTGAACCCAAAGTGCAGAATGGGTCTACAGAACATCTCTGAGGTCACCAGCCCAGATAATTCACCCGACAAACCACCTAGTCTTTAAAATGATCTATCTGAGGCCATTTCTAAAAATTCCAAATGCTCTTGCCCAATAGAATGGGAGGTTAAAGCAGAGATAGGGAGAAGGGACACAGAGAAGGTGGCAGGGGGTGGGTTCACCAGCACTAGGGTGTGTGAAAACGCTACACGAGTAGACAGCACTCCCCCTCCCCCAGAAGACATGGATCAATAAATGAAAACCTGTATGGGGTACCTCCCTAAGATCCACTGGCCATGGGGACCTCAGCAGCCCCAGAATGAAACAGGCTGTGGGCATTGCCATTGCTCATGTGTATCCACCATAGCTAAACAAAGAGCTAGAAATGACCTGAGAACTCCCTCATGCTGGCTGACTGGCTCGCAAAGTGTCCGAAGATGCTATGAACCCCTGGAGGTGAAAAGTCAGTGGTGCTCACACAGAGCAGGGAGTGCTGAATGGCAAAGGATGGACCTGCCAGGCATGATGTGCTGCCCACTGGGGCAATAGGGATATTGATTATGGGAATGGCCAATCACTTTCTGTTGGATTTAAAATATTCTCCACAGGAGGGAATGCG
>NC_046159.1:8259947-8307447 GCF_011064425.1 Rattus rattus
AGCCCTGTAGATAAGTAGGTAATAGATAGATAACAGTTAGACAAATGATAGGTTGGTTGAAAGATAGGTAAATATTGATGATCAATAAGTGATTTATAAATGACAGATGGATGATTATTGATTAATATATGACAGTATATAGAGATAGTAGGTATGATGATAGATGATGAAAGATAGGTATAATGAATATTTAATGTAATATATATATATATACGTATATATATATTAAAGTCTTCAATTATCTGTTCTGCAAGAGGCACATAGTTCCTTGAAGGAAAGCTACTGCAGAGCACACCCCTTCCAGGGAACATTCTAAGCTTGTCAACATGGTCTCGACATAAATGTTCAGATGGGCAATTAATTCGGAAGCGCCATGCAATTTTCAGTATTTTGCTTTATAAAATTTTAATCGGGGAAACACAATCATGGTCAAAGGCCAATCTCTTTACAATGAATATGTCACAACACCAGAACTCTGTGGGGATCCTGTGATGTTTTCATGTAAAAGAACATTAGACACATCCCACAGCTACAGTCCCCAGCTATAAAGGCAGCTTCGGGAGGGGGGGTCGGGATTACATAGTTACCAGGCTATCTTCTATGTTTTAATACTAGCTTTCTAATTATACTCATAATATTATCTATCATAAGTACATCAGTGATGTACTGAGAAGCAATATTTTATTTCTTATTGAATTTTGAATGTTACAAAAATAAGAAGGCTTCCTTATGTATCCTTAGATCTTCATTCCTTTGGCAAGCAGTAATTACATACTGGGTCAGGAACTCTGCAACAAGAGCCGCTCTCAGCACTGAGTAGATAAATCAAGTCCTCCTCCTCCTCCTCCTCTCCTCCTCCTCCTCTTCCTCCTCCTCCTCCTCCTCCTCCTCCTCCACTTTACTGTGCTTGGAGAAGGCAGAGCATAATAAAACAGCGTGCTGGGATAATGCGCATGAATCAGAAAGGCAAATACAGATGGAGCAGGGGCAGCAATGGTTTGCATGCACGAAAGGCTTTTAAATAACAGAAGAAGACAGGGCAGACCATGTTGACGACAGTTAGAGCAGAGACAGTAAGGAAATGAATAGGCAAGCCATGTGGCTACTGACAGGAAGTGTATTCCGAGTAGAGGAAATTATAAACTGAGAAACCAGAGGGTAAAGGCACACTCTCCGGGTTCAAATGAGAGCAGTAAAATCATGTGACTGGACTAGAGGAGGAACGAAATGCAAGAAAACGAGATCAAAGAAAACAAATCTAGCCTCGCTGAGCTCATGGGCTGTTAAGAACCTTGGGTTTCATTCGGAATGAGAGGTGGAGCAATGTCAAGATTGCATGGAAATGACCCGACCTGACTCTGTTCTCAAAGGATTAGTGTCGTGGTTCTATGATGAATAAACCACAGGGTGAACACAGGAAACCTTTCGGGGCCACTCTAATGACTCAGGCAACAGGCCAAAATGGCAACTGCACAACGGATAGAAAGTGTTGAGACCAGACATGTTTTGAAACAGAGCTGAATACATTTGCAGATAGATCAGCTGTGGAACGTAAGAGCGACCGAACTGGGAAAGAGGACTCTAAAATGTGTGCCCTGAGCAACTGGAAAAAATATAATAGGATAATTAATGTGTCAACATCCTGATTTCCTGAACATGAGTCCTGTTTCTATTCAAAAACAAGGGCAAAAACCATCTGACATTATAGAGTCTTTCCTCTTTGGTCTCTTTGGGTTAGTGTATTGAATTCCTAGGTACTTTGTCAACTCAAGATTCTATTTTCCTGCCTTTATCTCAACAAAGAGATAGATAGAGCACACAGAAAGAGATCAGAGTAAGTCTGCATGTAACTTTTTTACAGTAATCCAAAAAAAAGTCTGTTAAATCAAAGTTCAGAGCCTGCCACATAACCTCCATGAAGCTACTTCTGATGGACTGGACCAGCAGATTCAAATCAGTGGAGCAGTCAGGCTAGAATAGGGTAGTGCTTGTTCTGAAACTGTGTGAGGAACATAGGCTGCCAACTCCTTAAGGTCCTACAAAGGAAAGCAGGTAGTCTGCATCATCGTGAGAAGAAAACAGAAGTATTTTCTGTAAGAGAAAAAGTCCTCTTCCTGATCAGGTGCTCAAGGATTCCTGTCCCCCATCTCCTGGTAAGATAAACAGATGCCAAGGCCAGTGAGAACTTGAGAATGGGAGGAGGTTATTTGGTGCTAGGAGCCAGGGGTCCTCCTCCTACTTGTTAGCTACCGATGTGTGTCAGTAAAGAAAGCCAGAGGATAACGGGACCGTGATGAGAGGCCAGGGCTTCACCATCTCAAGACATCCCTCCTATAGAGATTAATAGAGTTCCTTTATTGAAACATTTGCCATGTTTTGTGGCAAGTAACTGATTAACTGCTTAACCAGTGGTTTCTACAGTTGTCCCACCAGTCAGTCTAAAGAACGGTCTTAATTAGGACAAGGAGAAAAGGACACAGATGCCCCATGGGAAAACTGCCAAAGCTTGGTGCACAATTGAATGACGGTGACGAAGAGCTAAATGGCAAAGATGACTTTGGGTACAATACTAATGATCAGAAGAGGGAGAAAATTGGATATTAAAATATCTTTACAGTTTTAAAAGTTATTTTCTCTCACATGTATGAGTCAGCCGTGCATTAGCTAGTTGTTTTTCTTCTGTCTTCTGTTCCACGGAAACTGTGCACTCAGAACAAAACAGTGAGCAGGAGATGGTTCCTCCTAGCCCTGCAAAATGCAATCTACCTAACGCCTCATGAAGATTGCTCTGGCAAACAGGGAGCATGATTCAAAAGTACCAACATTTAACGGGACCATACAAAACCTTTTCTGAGACTGTATTCCAAGAGGAAGAAATGAGGGGTGCATTTTGGCCGGATAATAAGAATGATTGCTCAGACAGAAGGCTGAGGAGGAGCCTAGAGAGTCAGGTATCAGCGACGAAACAAACAAACAACAACAACAACAAAACCACCACAGGATTGGGGAGATGACTCAGTTAGCAAAGTGTTTGTCTTAGAAGCAAAAGGACTGGATTACAATGTTTTAAAAGGAGAAAAAAACAAAATAGAACAAAAAAAACAAAAACAAAAACAAAAACAAACAAAAAACCCAAGTGTGGTTTATAGAGTGTGCTTGTGGAGACAGGCGGATCCCCAAGGCTCATTAGCCATCAACCCACTGAACCAATAAATTCCAGTTCACTGGAGACCCTCAAAAAGCAAGATTCATGGCACTCTAGGGACCTCACATGTGTACATATATATGTGTACATGTGCATCATGTACATACGTATGCATATCCATATACACAGAAAAGAAACACATATACAAGCATAACCCTGAAGAAGGCTCAAAATACATAGCAGAATACACAAATCACCCGTCTACTTGTTCTCACAGGAGAGGCCCAAATATTTCCAAAGGGATCTAGCACTCCCAAATCCGAAAACTCCTCTATACGCCAGAGTGACAAAGAATGCAGCAAAATGACAAGGGTCATTCTGAACTCAGACCAACTCACTTTCTCTCTGTGTGTGTCTCCGTGTCTCTCTGTCTGTCTCTCTCCTATTTTAAAAATGGGGAGAATTGTGAGAGGGAGTGACTGGGAGGGGGCGGTGAATGGGACATAAAGGGAATAAGTAAAATGATAATAATAACATTAACAATCATCATAATAAAATATGTCAAAGTAAAAAAATATATATATAATTGAGCCCTTTCTCCAACCCACATAAAGCTAAAACTCATGGGTCGGTTGAAGACCAGAGAACAGGGCTATGATTATTTAAATGAAAAATGTCTTCCATAGGCCCACACACTTGGTCTGGCTGGTGACATTGTTTGGGGAGGCTATGGAACCTACAGAAGGTTCAGAGGAGTATTTAACTTCATGCAGCCTATGACAGTCTGGAATCCCACCCCACTTTCTAGTTTCTGTCTGTTCTCTATGTAAGATGACTGCATTATGACTGGGCAGCTTCCTTCTCCTGCTGCCTTGTCCTGCCTGCTTTTCCCACCCAGATAAGCTCTAACCTTCAGGAACCGCGAGCCAAGATAAACCATTCTTCTTTGAGTTGCGTTTGGCCAGAGTGATTTACCACAGCAACGAGAGAAAATTGCTTATTTATGGACAATTGAAAAATTCTAGGATTTGAAGTCTGAGCAACATCCTTAAATTCCTGGAGCTTCGTGTTTGTTTGTTTAATGACTTCTCAACTGTACAGGGTTTCTCAAGTAACTAAGGTATATTTCTGAAAATTTGAATTTCTGCTGACACCTCTGAGAGAATCACAAATGTGAATATTCGCCAGGTGTGGTGGCTCATACCTGTGGCCTCGACTCTTAGAGGAGGCTGAAAGCAGGAGGAGAAGGCGCTCCTGGGTGGGGCTACATATGGAGAATGTGTCTGAACACATAACAAAAGAAATGCTTGATCTCATTATCAAACTGATGAGACCGGATCTCCTTTCTGTAGATAATGGTACATTCCATTTGCTCAACCTTCACTCTGACTTAATTAGTTAAAAACTCCTTCCCTGTAAAGTATGATGATGCCAGGTTCTATTGCCAAGTAGAGGTAGGGGAGTTTAAAATCTGCCCTGGCTATGAGAGACCCTGCCTTCCAAAAACAAAACAAAACACAAACAAAGCAGGGAAAACACACACACACACACACACACACACACACACACACGCATGCACCCAGAGGGGGGAGGGGGAGCAAGGGGGTGGAGAGAGAGAGAGATGCATTCAGACTGACAATTTTTAGAAAATGAAGCAATGTACCAGCTAGATGTGTTAACTGCTTGCAATCATTTTTTTTTTACATGTGTATGAGTGTATAGTAAGGCAAGCGGACTACAGTTAGTGTAAGACCAACCTGAACTACCTAGTCAGTTCAAGGATAGCCCAGGCTACAGACCAAGCAACCCTGTCTCAAAACAAGTGAAACCAAACGAACCCAATACATCTGTTACAAAAAAATCACAGTTTGCAATTCCTTTATCTCTGCTTCGCACCAACTTTATTTCCACCTCCAAGACTCCACCCATCCATTGTCTTCCCTCTGGAAAATCTGGCAGAGATGACTCAGGTCAGAGAAGACTCTTAACCCTGGCCATCTGCAATCCACATTCCACACTATCCCTTTGAAGAGCAAACAGGACTGTGATACTCTAATGCAATGCCATGTGCTGGTCTAAAAAACATCCAAAGTCCTTAACGTGTCCTACATGGTATCCATCAGGGGGCCACCTGTGCATGGTCTCAATGGCCTCCTGTCACCTCTACTCTTGCTACTCTAGCTGTACGCTCATCTGTAACATTTACACATGACTTGTAAATGCGTTTCCCCCAGATTGGCAGATGCCACTCATCTGTCTCCTTTGCCTTAAGGTGCAATGACCCCTTGGACCAGTGAACTCTTCCCCCTACCCATCTGTATAACACAGCTTTCATGCCTGTGGCTACCTGTAACCAATCCTGCTTTATTTTCCTTCATAGCGTTTAATCCACCTGACATAATCTCCACAAGAAAGTGATCTAAAATGAGCATGAGACGTTATCTGTTGTTTGTTCTTCTGCATGCTTACTATATAGCCTGGTACACAGCGGGATAAATATTTACCAGAATAACATTCTCTAACAATACATTGACAGGTCATGAAGATCTGAGACCCAAGCACACCCCAACAACGAAGACTTGCTCTCTAGAAGGGTCCCTTAGAAGGTGGAGCCTAGGAAAGAATCATAGATCATTGTGAAGATTAGGTCTTAAATCCTTGAAGGGAATCCTTCGGGCTCACTCTTGGCTTGCTGGCTAAGATGTGCAGCTGTGGTCTGCTTGAATACTGTTCCCTACTACCTCACCTGAAGTCCCAGAGCCGTGGGGATGAAGCCCTTGAAACAATGAATCCAGATAAACCCCTCCTCTTTACAAGCTGACCATCTCAGGCATCTGTACCAGGGACATAACCTTCCCCAGATGGGAGGTCAGCTCCGAGAGTGCACTCTCTTGGGAAGGGCTGGCCGAGATGTCATGAATAGCAAAGCACTGGAAGCAAGCTAGAGGAGAACAGAGGCACCATGTTCTCCACTCACCCTGTCGCCAAACACTCAGTCCACTGCTCTTCATGCACGGAGCCCTCAATAACAAATGGCCATCTTGATTTGGTCTCACTGGAGAAGAATAAGGAAGATGCCATTGCCTTCATTTCCTTATGACTCGAGCTTACTCAATTGAACAAAAGGAGAGGGCCACCCTAGCAGGGCTGACTCTGGATTCTCACAAAACATAATTTCCTGGCTATGCTTTGCATGGGAGGGGCTTTACTTCAAGCATGTGGGAAGAGATGGGTGGAGGGAAGAATCCTAAGAGCTTGCTGTTTGTAATGGATTTGGTAAGCTTAGCTATTTTCTTCCCCTCTGGGTCTCTTACACCACATAAATACCATGTCTGTCTGGAGGATATCAAAGGCATTGTGAGGTGAGTCAAATGTTCATATCCTATGCTGTTGCCTTTGGGGTGTGTGTGTGTGTGTGTGTGTGTGTGTGTGTGTGTGTGTGTGTGTGTGTGTTGAGCTTTGTGACCTAGAAAGGAGAGGTACGGTATGAATGATGCACAGGCTACAGGGCGTCATCAGGCTATTTATATCTCCAGGAAGGAAAAAATGAGTTCAGGGCTGTGACTGTATACTCCAAGGACAGAGTATGCAGAGAGCATCTGGAATCAGCAATAGACAGCACAGCGAGGCATCTGCTGGTAGTGGGGGCATAAAAGGGAAATCCTATCCTCACACGCACTGCTTCTTCCAAAACCTCTCAGGTTCAAAGGATCTCGGATTAATCCCTTGAAGTTTCCAGAGCATCCCAACCTGAGTCCAAGGATCAGATACCCACATTTCAAAGAAGCCTTCATTTTGCACACTGCACACCAGCATGTGGGTACAACTTGCAACCATGTGGACACAGGGGAAGGCTTTGGGAAATGACCTGTTTTGAGAAATTCCTTGGAAAAAAAAACCTCATATAGTTCTTTGTTTGTTTGCTTGCTTGGGTTTTGGTAGTGAAGGTGGTGATGGTGGTGGTGCTTTGAGGTGTGTGTGTGTGAGAGAGAGAGAGAGAGAAGGTTGATTTAAGTAAAGAAAAGGGGGGGGGTAGGATATGAAAATTACACAGACCTGTAGCATTCTAAAAAGGAGTGTGTTTTCCAGGGCACACGCAAGGTTCCTCATAAACGGTGAAATAGCTTCAGCCCAAGGCAGCAGAAGGAATGAGCATCTCTGCCTTATACTAAAGATCGGGAACAGGAAGGTATCCCTTTGGCAATATACGGTCATTTGTTATGAAACATGCAATCAAGTCTAGCTGTCTTAAATAAAGCATTGTTTCTAGTTTTGAATTCCAGGTGGTGACGATTGTTGGTCCAGAAGTAGAGCCTTCCATCAGCTGTAACTGTGATGACACACCGGGATGTGAGGGAAATCACTGGTTCTGTGAGCCTTCAGCTCTGTGGCTGCTGTTGCTGCAAGTTGCCCTAGCCTAGAACTAGTAAGGCATGCCGGGCAAGTGCTCTACCACTGGGCTAAACCCCCAGGCCATGTTCAATAACTTTAAAAGACATTTCAGTTGAAAAATGTGGGATGGCTGATAAACCACGTCTTGATATAAAACTACTCGTACGCAAATGTATGTTTTAACAGTAACGGTTTGCAAGCACTTCAATATTTAATGAGGAATTAGGAACTGGATGGAGATTCTCAGAGTTAGGAGGGCCATCGAGGTAGCATTAACCTAGGAAACATGGAGGAACAAGGTGGCAGAGCGACCATAAAATTGAAATGTGTTTGGGGTGAACCTCCTGACACCGGAGAGGCCTCAGTCACCACAGCAAAGGGTTCTGGTGTGTGCCAAAGGTTCTCGCAAACACTACTGAAAATGCTGTCTGTGACTAGGTACCATCCCCCACTCTGCACCCGGCAAATCGCATTTGCCCAGCAGATCCAGCACAAATCCTATCTACTCTGTGAACTCTCCTATCTCTCTGGTTCTCCTTATGCCTCAGAAAAATCTTTTGCTTTTTCAAGCCTGAAGATTGAACCCAGGGCCTTAACATGCACTAGAAAAACTGTACCAGCGAACTACATTCACAGCCTTTAATCTTTTGATTCATAGCCATACCACAGAGTCTCACTGCTTTATGCTACTTTTATATTCCTTGCAATTTTTCTCTTGTTATGTTCTATTTTCCTTCAATCACTAATATTCACTTGTATTTTTATATTTCCATAATGGATCTTAGTAGCAAAGAATATACCATTATTGCTGAATTATTCAAGAAATTAGATTTAATGTTTTAAGGTTTGAAACTAGGTCTCTCGTATCCCAAGCTGGCCTTGAACTCCTGATCCTTATATTCCAAGCTGGCCTTGAACTCCTAATCCTCCTACCTCTGCTTCTCAATGATGAGAATGGCCATACCAGGCTTGAGTCAAATCCTTTACTAACAAGTAATTCAATTGTAGTTTATTCATATATTTTTATTCATAAGGAATCATAAATAGCTATTGCCCCAAACTAGTCATGTCTCATTCCTTTGGACTGTAAGTAACTAAGGGGGAGGTGAACTGAATCACTCTTCTGTCATGGGGTTGCACATTGATGACAGGTACCAAGGGAAATTTTACTGCGTCTGACAGAAAACCCCCAGTTCTACATCCCAGAAGCAGAAAGGGAAGAAGATAATCTCTCAGAGATTGGAGTAGATATATGGCATCTTATGCTATAAAGATGTCACAAGAAAGATAAGGATCCTCACAAACAAGGAGCAGTTTAAACAGCCTCTCCCACCAAGCAATCCCGGCCCTCCTTGATACCCTTTACCTCAGCTGACTTTTGCAAATACCATTTGAAAAAAGGTCGTAGACATGACATGGGTTGTTAAAAGAAAATTTTACTTATAAAGAAACAAAAGGGTTGGGGAGGACACCATGTTGTCTTAGGTCATAAAGTGCTTGCCTCACAAGTGTGAGAAGGTGAATTCAGATCTCCACCAGCAGCCCTGAGGCCAGTGCCGAGGAGGTAGAGACAGACGGGTCTCTGAATTTACTAGCTGGCCTAGTCAAATTGGGGAGTTCCAGGTTAAATGACACAGCCTATCTCCAACAATAAGTTCCAACAATAAGGTGAACCACAAGGGAAGAAGAGCCTATTGATCACAGACATGTGCACATATGGGCAGAGTTACATGTACTATGGGGGGGGGTGGAGAAGGAAGGGAAGAGGGAGGGAAGAAAGCTGGAAGAAAAGAGGGGACACTCTGTAAACATGGGCCAAGCCTAGATCTTTATCGAAAGTTATCCAATAAAATTATAAAAGACTTAAAAGAGTTGGTTCTGCTAACTGGTCTGATATCAACTTGCCTGAGCTAGGCTTTGTAAATCCGTACTCTCTGAAGTTTTTCTGGATAGAGCCCCAAACAAACTGTAGCATCACAAAATTACCCACCAACTCCTTTACCCTCCTAAATTACTTTGTAATTGAAGTCTTTTGGAAGCCGGTGTCTAAAACTTAAATCCTAACAGTCCCATGACCCACGATGAGGCAAATCAAAGAAGCTTTCCATACCACTGCAGATGCATGGCGTCCCATTCTCATTCCAAATCCTTAATTAGATTCCTTTGGAAATTCCACCCTACAGTGATTCTTGTAAATTGTCTTATTTTTTATGTGGAGCATGAATAAAATCAATGGAAGGATGCTAGTAAGAATATTAAATATTGATTTGAACCAGTAAAATAGGCAAAGAAATTATCATTCACATAGAGTTCATTTAGCAAAATACAAATGCTGAGCCATCAACAGAGCAAAACTCTCGTGGGTAGCGCTAACGCTCCTGGACTGCATTTTCCAGACTGATCTGTGCAATATCCTACTGGTCTGATGAGGAAAATGTGCCTGTGTCTGGGGAGGGCGGATCATTTTCCTTTTTAAAGTCCTAATTGGAAACAGATAGTTCAACAATACAGTAAACTTCCTGGCCTCTGCAGACATCTTGAATTTATGCATCGCAGAACTATAAGGTACAGGCCAACAGTGATGACCTTGAAAGGAAAAACTTCACAGGCCTCCCTTTCGCCCACGGCATGAAGAAAAAAAAACCTATTAATCAAAATATTTTGTCCCCGGAGATAAGCACTTACCAGTGTCCAGTGATCTAAGTCTTTTCAAGCGGACTAAGTCATATGTCAAATGGACTTTTTATTTGATTTCATCCAAATGTTGCTAAAAAACTATTGAGACAGTAATTATCTTTTCCCCTTCTCAAACAAAGAAAAGAAGTATGGTGAGTATAAATGCCCCCATTTAGGATTTCCACCTTCTATGTTGACTAAAAGTCGATATAAACATATAAAACCCATAGAATACCATTTATAATAATTGCTTAGACCAAACCCGATGAGTTAAAGAGGCTTCCTATCAGTTCTGGGCTCTCTGGTGATCTGGGTTTGGTGGTGGTGGTTTGGTTTGGCTTGGTTTTCTTTTATTGGGGGGGGGGCTGTTTTGTTTCGTTTTCCTGATTTTACTTCTTCCTTCCTTCCCAAGCTAAGAGCCTTTAAGGATCTGTTACCCGATCTGTAAGCAACTATGGAAGCCTTATATTTTGAAACTAAGTGTAGATCTCAAACATACCCTTTGAAACTGACTAATAGATCACAGTGAGTGAAAAGAAAAATCCAAGGATCATGGGTACAGCTCAACAAGGACCAGAAGTCTGTAGATAAGAAGGCTCACCTCTGACTGGGAACCATAGCCTAGGACAGAGGCTAGCCCAGACCAGGGCCGTCCATGTCTTGAGTGATGAAGATACCATTACAGAAAGTTGACTCACTCTAGCGTGCCACCTGGCAGTTTCTGTCTGAACATACACCATATTTATTCCAACTAGATTCCTCATGGCCTTTTGAAATGAATGATGATTTAAATATCTTTTCTCTTATCACTAGAGTGCTCAGTGTAATGTCACTATCTGAAAATAATTCTATATGAGTATATGACCCAGGAATGCAGAAAAACATGCTTGACTTACAGTGGAGATTAACAGCTATGACAATTCTGCATTAACATTATATATAGAAACTTCTGGAAGGACATGACTACCAGATTGTTGTAGCCTCATAATAAAGGCAGAGAAGGTAGCTGTCCCCACCGTAAATCTATCCTTTAGGAGACTGAAGCACCTACAATAACCAGCAGCCTCCTTAGAAATGAATTAGGAGTCAACTCTGGAGTAAAGGGTACTTAATGACTTCAATGTTTGTGATAGACAAGACAAGAAGTCATCTCCACTAGGCAGGATGACACCAACCAGAAATTCAAAAGAATTCTTAGTTTTACCAGTGGCCTTGCATGAGTCTGCTTTGGAAGACAATTAGGTTTCACTGATAATCTTACTGAAAGAAATAACTGATTATTTTTCTTCAACTAAAAGAAAAGGCAGAGGGGCAAGGTAGGTTGCCCCATCTATACAGTGTTTGCTGTAGGTAAACAGGAGGGCCTGATTCAGATTCCCAGCATCCATTGTAAAAAGCCTGTGTGGTGGTACACGTCTGTAATCCCAGCACTGTCAAGGAGGCAGGGACAGAAGGATCCTGGGAGCTTGCTGGCAAGCCAATCCAGCTGAAGCAATGAGCTCTAGGTTTAGTGAGAGACTCTGTCTCAAAAAAAAAAGAGAGAGCAATTAAGGAAGACACCAGATGTCGAATTCTGGCCTCTATGTGTGTGCACAACACACACACACACACACACAAAGAGAGAGAGAGAGAGAGAGAGAGAGAGAGAGAGAGAGAGAGAGAGAGAGAGAGAGAGAGAGAAACTTTGCAAAAGAAAAAGTATGGAACATTGGGAAAAGCTTTAATGTGAGTAACATAATGTTAACTATGTAGGTAATGCCAAACTTCAAAAGAATGAGCTCGAAAGCATGTCTACTGATACAGTATAAACGGTGTGGCAGAAAACTGCCCTCTGCTGCAGGCCCATCACCTGGAGCTAACACATAGGAAGGACACAGAATTTGTCAAACAAGTGAAGGAAGGTGGATTTGGGGTGATACTAGCTCCCTGACGGTGACCATTCCAAGGTGGCATTTTGTAGTATCATGGAACAAAGGCAGATCGGGATACAGTCACAAGCCATTGATTAATGTCTAGTCTCAGCTAATTAGACTCGAATTACTTAAAAGTCAAAACACCTTGGCAGCATATTCCAGCTTTACATCAGTGTTGAGGAACATCAGCAAGCATCTAGCACATGAAACTATCTCGCACGTTACTGGAGATCCCAGGCAGTGTGAGGAAGGGATAGCGAAGAAAAAGCCATGTAGACTGCTTTTCCAGAAGGGATAGCCAGAGTCTGCTCAGCCATCCTGAGAAGAAAAGCTCTGTTCAGAGAGAAAAACACTTGGATAATTTAAAATACATTTTAACTGAAAGAGAATTACACCCCCATGTTGATAGCCTCCTTTATATTGATTAATGTTATATACATATATGCATATGCAGCTATGCATGTATACAGAAAGATGATAGACAGAGAGACAGACAGATAGATGATCTTAAAGAAAGTCACGTCACTTGAGCTGATGATACTTGAGAAGATTTTTTAATCTTAAACCTCACCAAGGCTGAAACTGGGAACACAGTAGCAGTCATATAGAAAACATCTGAATATCTGGAGTGTTCCTCTCAGTTTGTAAATATGGGCATATAGTCTTTGTTCTGAACTTAAGCTTTTCATTATCGGATTTCCCTCCATAAGATAAAAAGTATAACAAGTATAAAAGTATAACAATCACTTGGAAGAAAGGGTCAGAAAGATTAGGAGTTCAGGGGGCAAACCTCAGCTCCTGAGGTCAGCCTGGGCTATATTTAACCATGTCTCATTGGGGTTGGATGTGGGTAAGAAGTGGGGATGGAGATGGAGGAAGGCAGGAATGGGAAGGGAGGGGATAGATTAAGTGTATTAAATGCTCTAATCTGCAGGCAATGAGTATCTCTAAATAAAGCAGCCTGAGAAAGAAACGATGACCCAAAACCAGAATCCGAGAGATTAAGTCAGACATGTTGCCTGGTAACTTTCCAAGTCCTCTCAGTATGTCCATTTTTAATGTCAGACACTCACTGCAGTCACCTGTGGTCTGTTCAACAGAAGTGTGATCCACATGCCAGAAAAGTCTTACTGGCATAATCCAACATTTCACATAGTGCTGGGCTCAGGGGGCCGATGGAAGGATACGGGCCCTTCGCCCCAGAATGTTTTGCGGAACAGAAGCAGCTTGTGTTTACAATAACACTTCCTACTCCCATTCTCCCCAGGTAGGACTGAATCATCGAGCAACTATTGTCATGGCCTTCGTCGAAGCTTCAAGAAGAATTTTTTTTTTCTTTGCAAAGACCAGGACAGGCTTAGAAGTCTGTCACCTGGGCATCAGAGAAACTGTGCCTGCTGCCACAGGTGGATTGGATTAAAATGCAGAGTTCGGTTAACAGCCATCTTCGAGCTACCAAGCAAGATGAGGACCTGTGGACCACACTTTGAGCAGCCAGACTCTGCCCACCTTTACCTATGGGATGTTACATTGGAACGTCTTAGTTACTGCCTTGTTGCTGAAAAGAGACACCAAGGCCAAGGTAACACATAAAATAAAGCTTTTGATTGGAGGCTAGCTTGCAGTTTCAGAAGGTTTGTCTATCATCATCATGGTGGGGAGCATGGCAACAGGCATGGCACTGGGGCAGTAGCTGAGAGCTACACTCTGAGCCATAAGTGTGAAGGAGAGAGAGGAGGGGGGTGCTGAGACTTCAAGGGTTTTGAAATCTAAGGCCCACCCCTCAGTAATACACCTCCTCCAATAAGGCCACATTTCCTGATCCTCCCCAAACAGTTCCACCTGACTGTGGATGGAGCATTCTAACATATGAGCCTCTAGGGGGTCATTCTCAATCAATCCACCACAGAGAACAACAATTTCTCCCTCGACAAAAATCACACTCGTGACCACTGACGATCTGAAATTAAGGAAACCAAAGACCACAGGGGTAAAGAGCAAGTCGGAAGAGCAAAGCTGCGGCTCACTCATTTAACGCCTTTGACCACGCTGTTCTATAATGGAAGAGGAATGGCTATGCTACCCTGGTGTTTCAGATCCACCACCCCACCACCCCATGGCCAGTTCTGGACCCTTATCCCAAGATGAAAGCATGAGAACTCCTTCCAGCACTTCCAGTGTGTCCTCACAATGACAGATGGGGCAACGTTTGCAAAAGCAGAGAACAATGGGCCACTAAGCCAGGGGACTTACCCAGGGCTCACCAGCAATCAGAGGCAAGTTTTGTGAGTCTACCCCAGAAGAGAGTCCATCAACAAACAAATGACGTTCACACCGCCCTTCCTTTCCAATTCCCAGAGAAAGCTTTGCTAAGGTGACACATTGATTCAGCAGTGGTGAAGTGACCAGGAGAAGCAGAGCAAGGCAATGAGAGGTCAGCTTGGAGTTTAGGATTTCAGTGCCCGGGACACTGTGTGTTGAAAAGCCAAGCCTAATTCTATTAGAGGTCACTCCAGAGTCAGAGAAGAATTGAAAATTCTAAAGATTTCATTCGGGGGAACAGAGGAGTTTGCTCATCTGCCTATTTGCTGTTGATGTATGACTCGTTTGTTTTGTTTGTTTGTTTTGAGCAAGAGTCTCACTTCATAGTTCATGTTTGCCTGGACCTTATTATGTAGCCCAGGCTGGCCTCCATCTCACAGTGATCCTCACCCTTCAGCATCCCAAGGTTTGGGATTAAAAGTGAATGTCTCCAAACCCAGGCTCTGTGTGTGTGCATGCATGTGTGTGTGTGTGTGTGTGTGTGTGTGTATGTGTGTGTGTGTATGCATGTGTGAGCATGTGTGTGTGTGTGCATGTGTGTGTGCATGTGTGTGTGCATGTGTGTGTGCATGTGTGTGTGCATGTGAGTGCATGTGGGTGCATGTGTGTGTATGTGTGTATGTGTGCATGTGAGTGCATGTGTGTGCATGCATGTGTGCATGCATGTGTGTGTGCACCCATGAATGTGTGTGTGTGCACCCGTGCATGCATGTGTGTGTGCATGTGAGTGCATGTGGGTGCATGTATGTGTGTGTGCATGCATGTGTGTACATGTGAGTGCATGTGGGTGCATGTGTGTGCATGCATGTGTGTGAAATGTGTGTGAATGTGTGTGAATGTGTGTGCATGTGAGTGCATGTGGGTGCATGTGTGTGCATGCATGTGTGTGTGCATGTGAGTGCATGTGGGTGCATGTATGTGTGTGTGCATGCATGTGTGTACATGTGAGTGCATGTGGGTGCATGTGTGTGCATGCATGTGTGTGTGAATGTGTGTGTGAATGTGTGTGTGAATGTGTGTGTGCATGTGAGTGCATGTGGGTGCATGTGTGTGCATGCATGTGTGTGTGTGTGTGTGTGTGTGTGTGTGTGTGTGTGTACTTTCAAGACAAAAAGCCATTTCACTGAACAACAAAACACCTTATAAGCCTTTATGGCAAAGCTATGTACAAAAATTGACATGTAGATACTGGGAGGATGGCTCAGTAGGTGAAGTGCTTGCTCTAAAAGCATGAGAGCGTGAGTTCAGTCGCCCAGCACCCACACTAAAAAGACAATCCTGATGGTACACAGCAATAATCACAGCACAGCTCCTCGAGTTCACGTGCCAGACAGTTTAGGTGAATCAGAAACCCCAGGTTCAGAGACAGACCCTGTCTCAAAAACAAAACAAAACAAAACAAAAAAAAGTAATAAACGAGGGTGGTAGCAGTTTGGAGAAGAACTTAGCATTAACCTCCAGCCTCTTCATACACATGCACATGTGCCAAGCATGGATTTTCTTCTTTTCTCCCTGGAAGAAGGGTCCCGAGGTACAAAAGACAAGCCTGAGTTTTCTCACCCATTAAGGCTTCATGGAATACAGGTGCCTTTACCCAGGCTGGTGTGTGGGCAGGGCTGAGAATTCCGGCGCTCAGAGAGGGCAGACAAACCCAAGAGGAACTCAGTGTATTACTTAACTCCAGAAGGAAAGTGTTCCCGTTTTGTTTTTCTTTATTCACTGCTCATTGGGATGAACAGCATACTCTAAATGGCCTCTGCTGCATTACGTATTTACAGCAGTCTCTGGGCACTCTGACAAGGGTAACAGGTAAAACACATTCTATCGGCAGAGACAACAGCTGAGGTCAGAGAAGAGCCCCAAACTCCGTTCACCATCCTTTTCAAATCCTTTAACCTATACTACTTGCTTCAGATAATTTGTTTTTTTTTAAATAAGGAATAGATAAATGCAAGGGTGACGTGTGCCAGGCTGTTTAGCAGATGGTAAACTACTCTTTTCAGCGCAAGTAAGGTACTTTCTTGTTAGGACAGGCCATTGTCCATAGATGCAATACTCACTGTCACCATTAGAGGGAGCTGTAGGGAACAGTCCTTGTATGGCATATGGTGTTTAGGTGAGCCATGCATTGGCCTGGAACTCAAGGGACTGAAGAACAGCTAACTTGAAGCAGGATACACTTCAAGCCATGACAATTTTGGTAAGGCACTTATAAGTCACATGTCCTTGCATGCTCAAGAGCTATCTGCATTTGCTAATGATGAGTACTTAGATGTAGGAAGATGACTGAACACCCCCGTAGGAAAGTTGTACACTCAACTTGGCCGATGCACCAGAACTCCTGCAAGCACTCTGCCAGCTTCCTACAGGCTTCTGGTACTTCTCAAACTATATGAGGTAATGGGTGTCAGTGCAAGGAATGCCCTCTGAGCACTCGTGCAAGAAACCAGCATGACAGGGGACGGACACTATCAGCCGAAATCTAAAAATCGTCAAATCTTGTATTATTTTTTATTACTCTTCTCGTACAATATTAAGTAGTCTGTATCGTGTAAACTGCTTGGGTACTTGGAAAACAAACATGTAAAACTGAAAAAAGTTTTCATGTCTGAAATAATCTTCAAGTTCTCCTTTCCAACCCAGAGAGTTCAAACCTTGTGCTAAAGATGAACACTCAGATCCTTTTTTAAAGCAATTGAAATCTGCCTTTCTCCAAAGGCATTTGACTGGTGTCTCCCTAAGAATGCATAACCACTTTCTGTTTGGAGAAGCACAGAAAGGAACAAAACCAGGAGTCATCATCCTTCAAGCTTTGAAATTGTTGGCTCGCAGTGCTTTTATGGCTGTGAAGATCAGCCTTTGTGAATTTGTTTTACTACCTGACCCAGGGTCTGATCATCTGATTTCCTGGGGAAAAAAAAACACACACACAAAACGGCAGGGCTGGTTGATGGGGTCGTGCCCACGCTCATCCACACCGTCTAGAGCTAAACACTAAGCCATCCAGCAGGCTCTGATCTACCAGTGACATCTGCAACCGCTTTCTGAATGCGTGCAGCTGTGCCTCTGACTCAGCTGACAGGCCCAACACTCCACATGACTGACTGCACTCTCAGCTTTCATGAGAACCAGGGTATGTACCCCAGCATTAGTGTGAGCAGCTAAGGGACTCGCAGATTTGAAAATGATCACATAGAATGAGTGAAGGACATGAGGAATTCAGTGGACATGAGGAGCTCAGTGGACAGGAGGAGCTCAGTGGACATGAGGAGCTCAGTGCACATGAGGAGCTCAGTACACATGAGGAACTCAGTGCACATGAGGAGCTCAGTGCACGTGAGGAGCTCAGTGCAGGGAGCTCAGTGGACACGAGGGAGCTCAGTGATGAGGGCTCAGTGGACCGGGGAGCTCAGTGCCCATGAGGGAGCTCAGTGGACACGAGGGCTCAGTGCCCATGAGGAGCTCAGTGGACATGAGGAGCTCCCAGTGGACATGGGGCTCAGTGGACACAAGGGCTCAGTGCATGAGGAGCTCAGTGGACACGAGGGAGCTCAGTGGACCACGAGGGAGCTCAGTGCACATGGGGAGCTCAGTGGACATGAGTAGCTCAGTGCACATGAGGAGCTCAGTGGACATGAGGAGCTCAGTGGACATGAGCTCAGTGGACATGAGGAGCACAGTGCATGGGGGCCATGAGGAGCTCAGTGGACATGAGGAGCTCAGTGGACATGAGGAGCTCAGTGCACATGAGGAGCTCAGTGGACATGAGGAGCTCAGTGGACATGAGGAGCTCAGTGGACACGAGGAGCTCAGTGCACATGAGGAGCTCAGTGCACACGAGGAGCTCAGTGGACATGAGTAGCTCAGTGCACATGAGGAGCTCAGTGGACATGAGTAGCTCAGTGCACATGAGCTCAGTGGACATGAGAGCTCAGTGCCCCATGGGGCTCAGTGCCCATGAGGGCTCAGTGGACATGAGGTAGCTCAGTGCACATGAGGGCTCAGTGGACACGAGGGAGGCTCAGTGGACCTGAGGGCTCAGTGCACATGGGGGCTCAGTGGACATGGGGGCTCAGTGCACATGAGGGCTCAGTGCACATGAGGGGCTCAGTGGACATGAGGGAGCTCAGTGCACATGAGGAGCTCCCACTGCACATGAGGAGCTCAGTGGACATGGAGGGAGCTCAGTGCACATGAGGAGCTCAGTGGACATGAGGAGCTCAGTGGACCTGAGGGCTCAGTGGACACGAGGGGAGCTCAGTGGACATGGGGAGCTCAGTGGACCACGAGGGCTCAGTGCACATGAGGGAGCTCAGTGGACACGAGGGGCTCAGTGCACACGAGGGAGCTCAGTGGACATGAGGAGCTCAGTGGACCACAGGGAGCTCAGTGCACATGAGGGCTCAGTGGACATGAGGAGCTCAGTGGACCGAGGGGGCTCAGTGCACATGAGGGAGCTCAGTGGACCACGAGGCTCAGTGGACACGAGGGCTCAGTGCACATGAGGGGCTCAGTGCCCATGAGGGCTCAGTGCCCCATGGGGGCTCAGTGGACCACGAGGGCTCAGTGCACATGAGGAGCTCAGTGCCCATGAGGGCTCAGTGCACATGAGCTCAGTGGACCGAGGAGCTCAGTGCACCTGAGGGCTCAGTGGACATGAGGGCTCAGTGGACATGAGGAGCTCAGTGGACATGAGCTCAGTGCACAGGGAGGGGCTCAGTGGACACAGGAGCTCAGTGCACATGAGGGCTCAGTGCATGGGGCTCAGTGGACATGAGGGGCTCAGTGCACAGGGAGCTCAGTGGACACGAGGGAGCTCAGTGGACACGAGGGCTCAGTGGACACGAGGGAGCTCAGTGGACATGAGGGGCTCAGTGCATGAGGAGCTCAGTGCACATGAGGGAGCTCAGTGGACATGGGGCTCAGTGCACAGAGGAGCTCAGTGCACATGAGGCTCAGTGGACATGAGGGCTCAGTGCACACAAGGGCTCAGTGGACACAAGGAGCTCAGTGCACACGAGGGAGCTCAGTGGACACGAGGAGCTCAGTGGACATGAGGAGCTCAGTGGACATGAGTAGCTCAGTGCATGAGGGCTCAGTGGACATGGGGGAGCTCAGTGGACAGGAGCTCAGTGGACATGAGGGCTCAGTGCCCATGAGGGAGCTCAGTGCACATGGGAGCTCAGTGGACATGAGTAGCTCAGTGCACATGAGGAAGACAGTGGACATGAGGGGCTCAGTGGACACGAGGGCTCAGTGCACATGAGCTCAGTGGACATGGTAGCTCAGTGCACATGAAGCTCAGTGGACACGAGGGGAGCTCAGTGCACATGAGGAGCTCAGTGCACACGAGGGGCTCAGTGGACATGAGGGAGCTCAGTGCATGAGGGCTCAGTGGACATGAGGGAGCTCAGTGCACATGAGGCTCAGTGGACAGGGGAGCTCAGTGCCCATGAGGGCTCAGTGGACATGACTAGCTCAGTGCACATGAGAGCTCAGTGGACATGGGGCTCAGTGGACCACGAGGGGAGCTCAGTGCACATGAGGGCTCAGTGCATGGGGCTCAGTGCACATGAGGGAGCTCAGTGGACCACGAGGGCTCAGTGCAGGGGGCTCAGTGGACATGAGGGCTCAGTGGACATGAGGGCTCAGTGCACATGAGGGGCTCAGTGGACATGAGGGAGCTCAGTGCACGCAGGGGCTCAGTGCACATGGGGAGCTCAGTGGACATGGGGCTCAGTGCACATGAGGAGCTCAGTGGACATGGGAGCTCAGTGGACATGAGGGCTCAGTGCACATGAGGCTCAGTGCACATGAGGGCTCAGTGCACATGAGGGAGCAGTGGACACGAGGGCTCAGTGCGCATGAGGGGCTCAGTGCACACAAGGAGCTCAGTGGACACGAGGGAGCTCAGTGCACATGGGGCTCAGTGCATGGGAGCTCAGTGGACATGAGGGGCTCAGTGGACATGGGGAGCTCAGTGCATGGGGCTCAGTGCATGGGGAGGGGGCTCAGTGCATGAGGGGCTTAGAGGACGAGGGGCTCAGTGCACATGAGGAGCTCAGTGCACCACGGGGAGCTCAGTGGACATGGGGGCTCAGTGCACATGAGGGCTCAGTGCACATGAGGGCTCAGTGCCCATGGGGAGCTCAGTGGACATGAGGAGCTCAGTGGACCACGAGGGGAGCTCAGTGCACATGAGGGCTCAGTGCCCATGGGGGCTCAGTGCCCATGGGGGCTCAGTGGACACGAGGGAGCTCAGTGCACATGGGGAGCTCAGTGCCCATGAGGAGCTCAGTGCCCATGAGGAGCTCAGTGGACACGAGGAGCTCAGTGCACATGAGGAGCTCAGTGCCCATGAGGAGCTCAGTGCACATGAGCTCAGTGGACAAGAGGAGCTCAGTGCACATGAGGAGCTCAGTGCACATGAGCAGCTCAGTGCACATGAGGAGCTCAGTGGACACGAGGAGCTCAGTGGACATGAGGAGCTCAGTGGACATGAGGAGCTCAGTGCACATGAGGAGCTCAGTGGACATGAGGAGCTCAGTGGACACGAGGAGCTCAGTGGACACGAGGAGCTCAGTCAGTGCACATGAGGAGCTCAGTGGACACGAGGAGCTCAGTGCACATGAGGAGCTCAGTGCACATGAGGAGCTCAGTGGACATGAGGAGCTCAGTGCACATGAGGAGCTCAGTGCACACAGTGAGGAGCTCAGTGGACATGAGGAGCTCAGTGGACATGAGGAGCTCAGTGGACATGCTCAGTGGACATGAGGAGCTCAGTGGACACGAGGAGCTCAGTGCACATGAGGAGCTCAGTGCCCATGAGGAGCTCAGTGCACATGAGCTCAGTGCCCATGAGGAGCTCAGTGGACAGGCCTATTTTGACTGCCATCCTAGCCACAGTCTCTGAGCACTTGGGTTCACCCTCCAGAACCATAGAAAGCTGCAGCAGACACTTGTAATCCTGAGTTGGGTGCTGGAGACACCCAACTCTGGGGCTCAGTGGACAGTGGACCAAGCCAAACTGGGGTGCCTGAGGAACAACAAAGACAACAGCAAGGGTAACTCCAGATCCATATACAAGTACACACACACACACACACACATACACACACACACCAGACATATATACAAGTACACACACACACAGACACACATATACACAAACACGCATATACACATGTACATGCACACACATACATGCACACACAGACACAAAACCTACACACAAATATATACACATACATACATACACACACATACAAGTACAGACACAGACACACATATACACAAATACACATATACACATGTACATGCACACACAGACACAAAACATGCACACAAATATATACACATACATACAAACATACACACAAGTATACATACACACATATTTACACAAACATAGAAACACAAATACACACAGATACACATACAAACACAGATACACACACTGATACACACAGACACACAAACATACATCATACACATAAATATACACAAACACACATACACACATATATACACGCACATAAGCATGCATATACACAAATATATATACATATATATATACACATACAAATACACACATGCATATATATATACACATACACATATGAACACGTACGCACATATACACACACATACAGGCACACACATACACACAGAACACAAACACACAAATATATACACATATACACAGACACATAAACACATAAATGCACACATATATACACACACAAACATACAAACACAAATACACACAGAGAGATATATACACTGATACACACACTGATACACACAGACACACAAACCCACACATACATACATGTACAAGCACACATACAACCGGCTGGGGAGATAGCTCACAAGTTAGGTGCTTCTTGCCATGTAAGCCTGACAACTTGAATTTAATCCCTGAAACACATAATAGAAGACAGAGTCTATAAAAAAGGTCATCCATCCATACACACATGCATACACTCACACATACACTCACACACACACACACACACACACACACACACACGGTAAAATTGTAAAAAAAATTTTTAAAAATTTACTAGGTTGCTTTAAAAATGAAAAATGCTTTAAGGAACATGTATAAAAAAGGATTCATGTTCTATTAAGTCAGAAAACTACAACCTCAGATTTCTATTTGTCTCAAACCGCATGCAATGGTTGGTTTTAAAATTGTAGGGTCAATACTGCCCAGCTGCAACACTAGCCTGTATGGTTCTCCTCTGTTCCTGAAGACGCTTGTGGATGAAACTGTAAAAGGTTACACTGCCTTCAAAAATTTTAAAGCTTATTCTTTGCCAAGGGTCGAGTGTTTTAATGACCTTTGAAAGACAATGAAGCAGTGTGCTAAGCCCTGTGTTTAAATATCTAAAGCCTCGGGAGCAGCGGAGTCACCTTGGAGAAGCTTCTCTGAGGGCAGTGCTCTTAGAAAATACCCTTGTACTCTCATGTTTACTTGGGAAAGTTAGTTATCCCAGCAAACAGTTAAATACCATAGGCTACAAGTCATGGAAAAGGGAGTTTAACTACGGTTCACATAAAACTGTGAACTCAAAAGAAGGTTACTTGGAAAATACACACAAATAAAAATTTAAAAACATTTGGGGGGAGCGCATCAGAGTTCAAGCCTATGAACATACAACAAAATGTAGCAGATGTTGTGTTTAGGGGGCTGCCTGAATGTCTCAAAAGCAGACAGCCTGACTTAGAACACACAAGCTGGGATTTAAAGCTTCAGTGAGATTCCGAAAGGAAACATACTCTGCCAGCTAAAACTGTACATACATTGACTTTCTCTCCCATAATCCCTTCCTCTCCATGTGTTTTACACGTAGTAGTTACTCAGTAAAAACTTTTTCTGCTTTAGCCAACTTCTTCCTTAAGGCAGCACCGTTATATAATATCGTTTTTTCTAATCCCTTGGCTTTGATGGGGAAATGGCTCTTGGCTTAGGAGTATATGTGACAGAAACTAAACACATAGACATAGGCAAAAAATGAACAAATCTTTAAGAAAAATGTTTAAAACAAGTCAAACAGTGTAGTTTGGGTTGCGGAGTTTCCCCACAATGTGTAAGTAACAACTGGATACAAGAAGGTAATCACAATGCTTCCCCCCACCAAATTCTCGAGGCTTACAGGGAAGGTGCCCAGCCAGAAACAAGCAATTCCCAGGGAAGCCTTACAGACTAAAGAAGACAGACAGTTATGATTAGACACGGATGTGCTGGTTCACACTTTTCATCCAAGCAAAGGGGAGGCCAAGAAAGAGGGTCAAGAGCTCCAAGTTCACCTGGGATACAGGGAAAAATTCTGTCTCAACACAAACACACATACATATATACCTGCATACACACACACACACACATGCATGCACACATAGACACATGTAGACACATATACATACACACATATACACACATGCATACACATACACACACATGCATACACACACATGCATATACACATGCATGCACACACATTCATATACACACATGCAAACACACACATACATGCATGCACACACATGCATGAACACACACAAAATGCATGTATACACAGATATACATATGCACACACATACATATATACATGCATATATTATACACACAAATATGACTTATTTATTTGAATGATTTGAGAATTACAATGTATTACTTATTTTTTAAACCCACTCTGACACTGTAAAAGAAAAATCTATCCAATGACTGTATGAATGCACAAAGTTTATTTTCGTGAATGGGACTGAACCTAAGTCAGAGAGAGACAAAGGAAGTCTCATAGACTCACCATTGGCACCTACTTAGAACAAGTCTGGGGCTAGAGGGATGGCCCCGTGGGTGAGAGCAATGCTGTTCTTCTAAGAGACCTGAGTTCTGTTTCCAGAACCTTACAATTGCTCATGACCTGGTCCTAGGGGATCGTATGTCCTCTTCTGGCTTTCCTGACACTGTGCACATATACAGACCCCCACAGTCAGACCAGACCACAGTCAGACAGTCAGACAGTCAGTCAGTCAGACAGACACACAAACTAAAGGAGCAAATCATCCTTGAAACGCTATCTTATGCGTTAATTTCATGGCTCTCCTCCTCAAGTTGAGATGCTGTCTTATTTTCATTCCATTGTGCCTACTTTTATTTTCTGGAGTTAGACACGAGCGCGTCCATTTCTCTTTTTTAATGACAACCTTGTAGTAATTTGAGAAATGTGTTTTAGCTCCCATTAGCTTTCCCTTCTTTCGCTACACACGGTCCCACTTCCTTGTTGCTACATGATTTCCAGACTTCTGGCACTTCCTTCAGTCCGTGTCCTTCCTAAAATTATGGGCCCTTGGACAGAACACAGTATTCCACATGAGCGGCCAGCATGAAGTGCGTCAGCACCCTGACTTCCCTGGGAGTGGACACTCTTTTCTATTTATACTAAGGAAGTTTGAAGGTTTTTTTTTTTTTCCTCTTCTTATTTTTTTTTTTCACTGTTAAGCAGCTGCATCATACGGCGGGCTCACATGAAGTTTGCAGTCAAATCAAACTACCAGATGCTTCTCACAAACGAAACCTTTCATACTTATTCATCCCTCACATCCGGTAGCCACCAAGGCCAGGGGACTCAGGTGTGCCACCACACCAGGGAAGGGCAAAATATAGAGGGCAATTTACTATATACTCGTATCACAAAGTCTCTTGTCAATGCCAGTCCCAACGATTAAAGTGACATCAAAAATTAAGTATTTCCTTTGGAAACATCTTAAGAGTTCAAGTGCACACTCCTCAGCCTGAGTTCTGTGTTCTATATAAAAGCGTGCGGTTTAGGTAAGGTGAACGGAGTCGATCCCGATGATGCCCTGTGAACTGGGATTATTATCACGATCACACTCATTCCCCAACAGAGCAAACCTAAGTTCGATTAGAGCAACTAACTCCTTCCAAGTCACGCAGCCTGTAAGAAGCAGAAGCAGGGTCAGGTTTCCACTGGGATGTGGCTCAGTTAATAGAATGCTTGTCTATCACTCAAGAACCACTGGGCTCAGTCCCTAGCACCGTACACACAGCAGGCATGGGAACAAATGCCTACTATCCAACACTCGGGAGGAAAAGGCTAGGGGGTCAGAAGTTCAAAGTCACTCTCGGCTGTATGGGGCCAGCCTGAGATACAAGAGACTCCTGTTTAGAAAAATTATTTTAAAACATAAATGAATAAAAACAAAACCATGGAAAAATAAATAAAATAAATAAAAATAAACCCTTGTTCTAGAAGGAGGCTCGTGACCACTATACCCCTTCCTTTATACGAAAACACTTAGTGAGGCACAGGCTGTATCAGACACTGAGAAAGGAATACAACAATATAATGCTATCCTAAGGGCGTATGTGTTCTCTTTAGAATCTCTAAACAGAGCCAGAAACAACAAAAGCATCACATCATAGGCACTCTAAGCGCAATTTCCTATTTTCTCTCTTACACATGAAGTTCACTTTCACTTTGGAAGGGACTCAAGCATTTCTGTCTGCAAAGAGCTTACAACCACGTCTGGCCTTTGTGCAGGTTCATTTCAACCATCAGTCACATGTGTATTAGTCAAGAAAATACATATGTGTGGCCGTTTATAAATGGCAAGGTTGTCTGGAGCAAAGAAAGCAACCTTTGCCTTGTAGCAGGATTCTACTATTAAAAAGTGAAATATTGTATTAGAGAAAAGAATGTTGATAGGTAGAGGTTGATGTCAGGGCGATACATGATTGGACAGTTAGAGAGTGGGGCGGGGACAAAATTTTTGTAAGGCGGGAGAGAAGAGGAAGGAAAGAGATCAAGATGAAGTCTATGGAGGAGGATGGTTCAGATTTAGGTGAACTGGATCGATTTTAGCTTGTCTAGGTGGGCGGTTTGTATCTTTATCAATTGGCAGCGAATTTATCTGTGGATGAATTGTGGATTGAGAA
Organism: Rattus rattus; assembly: GCF_011064425.1. Taxonomy (NCBI): domain Eukaryota; kingdom Metazoa; phylum Chordata; class Mammalia; order Rodentia; family Muridae; genus Rattus; species Rattus rattus. The sequence continues at coordinate 8,286,361 of NC_046159.1, forward strand.
GTTAACATTAAATCTAATTGCTAAATTACAAGTTTCTGGAACTTCAATTCTATTGGGCGCGCGCACCTGTGCATGTGTGCTGTGTGCGTGTGCATGCGTGTGCATGCGTGTGTGTGGTAACTACTGCCTAGGGAACTGTGCGGTGAGGGCAGCTAAAAGGGAGACAGCCTGGAGATGGTGGCTTGCAAACCGAGTGGCAGAGTAGAAGCCAGAGCGAGTGGACCCGGTTCATGGGAACTGATAGAAAATGTTCCTTTTTAATTTTTACTGCAACATTGATAAGCTATGAAAGTGGGAACATGAGATAAAATGTCAGGCTGGAGATGTGACAGGGCAGCAGTCCTGACTCCTAGCTTATGCGAGGCCCTGGGTTCAAGACCTTACAGCAAGAAAAATAAGTTCCTCTTCCATATTTCATCTTCTGTAGAATAAGTCTCTCTGGTATCATGTAGGTGTCTACCTTGCTCCACAAATAAAAAAACCAAACTGTTAGGATACAGAAATATATACCGAGATTCCACGCCGTACACATCACCTCTGCTTCCCCCAGAATGCACCTTCTGAGTACTCAGAATTGAGACTCTCCACAATGTGTGCCCTTCTGAGAAGCCAGTGTTACCTAAAATCATGTGTAACGGTTTTCAAACATATGAGAGTGTCACTGGATGTTACTTTCATTGACAAATAAGTTCAACATAGGAATAAAACCAAGGCTGCCTCCTCACCAGCACTGCTCGGGACCCTCGAGCCCTCCCACTTCAGTTTCAGAGCACGGTTGCTATCTCTGCAGAGCCAAAGCAGAAAGGCTGCCCCGGACAATGAGGTCAAGAAGAGTCCATATTGTCACAGTGTCGCTGCTGTTAAAATTCTGTTGTATTGTTTTTTATTTTTTAAACAATCATCATTCTTCATCGTGTATGCTTCATCACATGGATGCTTGGGAAAGAAGAAGATGGCATCAGATCCCCCGGAACTGGAGATATACGGTGTTCCTTTGATGCCAAAATCAAACCCAGGTCCTCTGCTAAACCAGCAAGAGCTCATAAACACTAAGCTGTGTCTCTAATCCAAAGATGCTGGGGTTTTCACTCAAATTTATCAGTGTTTATCGGTAGCTGCCTGTTTTATGGCGCAGTGCAGAAATGTACCTATTTCCCATGCTTTTCCAGTAAGTGCGTATTGGGGGACACATCTAGCAGAGGTCACACGAGCCACCCTGAGGCAGTACAAACTTTAACCCATACCGCGTCCCAGCCTTTCTCATTGTGTCTTACAGACAGGAGAACACCACTGTGGACTTGTCTGTGAGTTTATGCTCATAATTTGCAATGGCAGGATTTCTTTAGATAATAAAGACCTGAGCACACACTCACATTCCCTCTGTGAAGCAGTCAGCGATCTGTGTGTGCTCCTCCACATGTGCAGAATTATCACCGAGCACTTTCCCCGCTGAAACAGAAGCTGCCATGGAAGAGAATGAGAAGATGGGGGGAAAGCAGGAATAACAAGGTCCCCTGACATGAATCACCCCCATCCAAGAAGAGGCAGGATTCTTTGTTACTGGCCTCTGCCCCTTCACCTAAGCATATTTTTTTTTTCTCTTCACGTCCCTGCCTTTTCCTGACAGCGCCAGGTCGTGTCTCCAGTCTACCAAAGACTACTTGTAGAATTACTATCAGATAGGAAGAATGTCAAGCTCAAATCATTTCGCCTTTTGAAGATCACTCTGGAGATACCTGTTTATTGTCATGCTAAAAATGTAAGCAATTCTCTGAAGTGTTCCAAAACGTAATGACTTCTATTTCTAACCTGTATCGCCTTTCATGAACTTTCCATTGCACAGAAAGGCACTGTTTCTCTCACTTCCTGACTCCAAGCACACAAGAGCTACAGTAGTTCTCTGGTACTCACCGTGTTTACCACGCATTCACTCCCTGTCCCCAGCACACGCCTTCTATTCCCAACTCCGGCATCCCAAGCCTTACCTTGGAATATGTCTGCACTGAATCGCTTGTCATCCCAGACAACTGGTCCTGCATGCCACCACAAGGCTACAAGAAGCTGTTGGTTTGACCTGTGTTCACTTGCTGTGCAAGGAACCCAAGCTTTAAGCAGGATCAAGGCAGTGAAAACACAGGAGGAGCAAATGCCAGCTCAGCCGTGCACCAGCGCTGACACCTCCCATGCGAGGCCACTTCACCTTCATCACCGCATCTGAACCAGAATTAATGATTCTGAAAGTCTGTTTTTGTTTGTCCAGGTGCATGTGGCTGTTTCCTTCTGCACTGAGAAGCAAGTCCAAGGCATTGCAAGCAGGATGGTGTTAAGGGGAACACTTTAATCTTAGCTGTCTGTGCAGCGTGAAATGGTTAAAGTCTGGGGAAAGAAATGAACTCAGACAACATACCACAAGGAGTATGCCAGCTGGCCTGTAATCTCAGGCAGCAGATCAGGCTACCAAGCCACTTGGAGGACAGCCTGGGCTAAGTGATACCATGTTTCAGTGTGCTACCCCCAACCCCCAGTTTGGTACCTGTGTAATAGAGAACATGAGGTGAAAGAGAGAGACAGAAGTAGGAAGAAGGGAGCAGGGGTATTGGTAAACTCCTATTCAGATATGGGAATCACCCACGAAGCAGCTGTAAACATCCTCTCTCACAGGACTGTTGAGAAGAAATCATGTTTACAGCCGTACAGCTAAATGCTCTTATTGTGACAACTTTCATTTCTCTGAAGACACAACTTAGAACATCTATTTTTAAACTGCACATATTCCTTCTGTATACTTCAAATATATATATATATAAACTTAGTTAAGATTTTAATAAATATCCATCAGCGTAATTCAGTAATGAAGAGTGATCCTGTTCCCAAAGCCCTCGGATTTGAGTATGACATTAATATTATTTGATCGAGACGACGGCGAAACCATCGGAAAGCGAGTTAAGCTTTAATGACCACAAATTCCAGTCATTCCTAGAATATGATATTAGTATACTGAAATATCATTATAGTAACAATTACCATAAGTTAGATGAAGGGATTTTATATTATAAATTCATGTACCCGGGAACCTAAAAGCTATTTTAGAACTAGGGTTTAATCTTTATACTTTCAAGAATCGTTTCCTAGGGGCAGGAGAGATGGTTAGCTCCCTGTTAAGGAAACTTGGTACTCTTGCGAAGGACTAAGCCTGGTTGCTTGCACCCAAATTGAGTGTCTCACAGCTCTCCATAGCTCTGGCTCCAGAGGACCCAACACCTCCTTTCTGGCCTCAGCGGGAATCTGGACTCATACACACATAAACATGCACATATAGAGATAATTAAAAATATAACATCTTTATTCACAGAATCATCTCTAAGGCATCATATGATTATACCAGGGACTTAGGCTGCCTACTTACATTCACAGATTCCTTGATATGTAAAGTGACCACATATATCATACTTCTGAAACCATTCAACAAAGCCTGCTTGTTTTTTGTTGTCTTGAACAGAGGATAAACCAGCTTGGCTACAAGGTGGTGAAGATGCTGCCATTATTCCTCACATCTAACAAAGGCTGTCACACCCTCCCACAGATATTTACATAATAAGATCTTGGCAAGAACAAGTCATTAGCAAAGTTGACCTTTTCTGATAAGAGAAAGATAATTTTTAAAGCAAGACACTGTATATAAATATAATATAATGTATATTGAGTTCCCTCAGATAGAACATTCAATAAACGATTCATAAAGTTAAAATTATGCTAACGTTTCTTCTGATATTACCAAAAGGGAGTACACTTTAAGGGTTGGCTCATTCTCTCATTAGACTAGACATTAATTGGTGCTTCCTGAATATTTACAAGTCAATAGGGCAACAGCGTCAGCTGAAATCACAAGTGAAATAGGAACTTTCCAGCTTCTGCCTGAGAAACTTACCCTATCATGTCAGCAAGACATTAGCGCTCAGGTGGGAAAGCCAGTCTTTGAAGCACGTTATCCCGAGACAGGCTATTCTACCCTCAAGCCTTGGATTTTTCCAAATATTTGCCCACACTTTACATTGCTCATGACCAATCTGTGTTTTTAAAACTTCAAAGGGCAGCTATTCAAAGAACTGAGAAGCCAGACAGACATGAAACCTGAATGCCACACTTGGGGACACAGAGTGCTCTGGCCTGGCCACAAAGCCAGGCCTTGGTTCACCTCTCCCACTTCCTATTCATAGCAAAGGTTAGAAGCTGACTCTGTTCCCAAGCACGAAAGCGAGCCAGTCTTTCTTTCTCCCTTCTTTTTATTACCAATAAAAACTCAGAGAGGCACACATAAGAACAAGTGCTTTATGCTGTTTGCCTATCCCATGCCAAGTTATAAACTCTCAAAGCAGATGGCTAGATAATCGTTCAGTTCTACAGATTAACTCGGCTGTGATTAAGCAACGAGCCTCATGGCCAATAGAACGGCCTCGCGGCCCCGAGTTATCGGCTGTGGAGACAGATTTGACTTTGATAAAGACGTATAAAAACATTAACTAATTTGATTGTCAAAGTTAGGACTACTGTTGGTATAAAAAGAAGCTGGTGAACATCAAAACATTAAATCACATGGACATGAAAGCAAACAGAAATGAGAACCCAACTTCTGGGGGGGTGGGGGTGGGGGTGGGGGTTGGGTTAAAAAAGAATAAGAAGCACGTGCCAGAAATGGATGCAACAGTATTTTATTGTGGCTAGCTGTGCATTGGTGTGATATTAGGTATTACAGACATACATATATTGACCTCAAGGTCTCTCCTATTATTCAGCAGTACAATTAGTCTCTTCCCATCTCATGCCCTGCTTTACCTCCACAGAACTATGCTGTTTGTTCACAGTTAAACACTTCCGATGAACAGAAAAGGATGTAGTTTTTTTTTTATTTTGTTCTTTTCTCTTTTTTGCTTTGAATTTTTTTTCTTTTTAATTCCACTGCTTGAGAGACATTTGTCCTTTCATATCCTGAACCTCTCCTAGTCAAAGGAGAGTCCAAACGCCTGCCCCTCTGAGGAAACATAAGACATTCACTCGTTTATTGCCCAATAACCTCGCTGGACTCTGAAGGCAGAGTGGAATGACTGCACCTTAACCCGTAAGTACTCACAAGTCTGGGTTTCGAGAGACAAATCTGTATGACCAGGAAATAGGTTTTTCCTAGCTCTCAGACCATGCTCAAAACACCCGTGAAAAGAAAGTGCTGGATTCGGTGGGACGAGATCCTGGAAAACCACGTGACCAAGCCTCTACCTGGAGCCTCGCTCTTAGAACGGACACAGAACTGAAGCAGATCCCACTGTCAGGTTGAGAGTCTCTGACCGACATTCCTCATGGTCAATGCTATTTGTAATTACCAGTTGGGTTTCCTTCTCCCTTGATGTCGGCAATAAGGACATGTAATAGCCTGGGTTGTCCCTCATCATAAAGCTCAGCTGATTGTCACACAAAGACACTATAAACCTGCGAGGGAAACCATAGTTTCTGAGACTTGAGTCCTGCGAATGGAATACAGAGAAATGCGCCATTTGCAGACGTCAGTCACACCACACTGTTTGGCCAAGCCTCGTTTCCTTGCCCTTTCTCCTCGTTCTGCCAAGACCATGGCACTTACATCTCTTTCTGTAATGCAGAAAGCTCCCTTCTCTGAAGCTCCGACTCCATCTGATAACCTAGTGTTCTGGTTTGAACATGAAATACCCTTCATAGACTCACATTCCCAAACATTCAGCACACGCACACCCCAATCCCACCCCTGGTGGCGCTGTTTTGATAGGACGTGAAGACTTAAAACCATGGAGTCTCAGCAGAGGAAGGGAGTCACTTGGGACAGACCCTGAGGTCACATGGCTGAGTCTCCATTTGAGGCCTGCTGTTCCCCGGCTGAACACAAGACCAGCTGCTTCACCCTTCTGTGTCCCGCCTTCCCCACAATGTCGAACCCTCCAACTGTAAGCCAAAATAACCCTTCCTCCACCATGTTTCCCCTTCTCAGGAACTTTGTCGGAACGACAAAAGGAGCAACCAACACAGTGAGCTTTGCAAGGAAATCAGAGGGAAAGGGAAAATGGGGTCGCATCCTCCCCTTATTACACCCAATATCTTAATATTTCCCCGTATTTTTATAAGAAAAACTTTGGTGACGATTGTTATTTAAACATTCCTCACCAGTTCTGGTCGGCTTCGCAAAGCGACACATCTTGGCTTTAGTTTATCTGAAAGCTAAATATTTGGGATATATCTTTATTATTAAACATCGGGTTTGATTGGACCCAAGGAAAAGAGGTAGAAGGAAAGGCGCTGCTCTGAAGCTATGGAAAGAATCTCTAATTTCAATGATCAGGTTTTAACCTGTGACTGTAAAGTACAGCGTTTAGTGTCTCCAATCTGTAACCCCACATAGACCACTGTGGTTGAAAAGGTTGGATGCAAACAAAGAATTCCTAACAACATCCACTTCACCACTATTAATAGTGAAAACCCAGAAATAACAAACATACCAAACATGGAAAGGTTATTTTTAATAAAAAGAAAAAGAATTATGAAATCATAGAAAGGGGATGGAGAGATAGCCCAGTAATTAAAAGGACTCGCTGCTCTTATAGTGGACCTGGTTTCAGTTCACAGCACCCACATCAGGTGGGTCACAACCCTCTGTATCACTAGCTTGTGGGGATCTAATACCTTTCATGTCCTCTGTGGGCACCTGAACACATAGAGTGCATAGCACAGAGGTAGGCACACATGCACGCACGCACACACACACACTATTTTAATTTTAAAAAGAGTCATATAAATGCTGTCTCTAAATGTTTAATGGCACAGAAAATGGTTGCAAATGCTAACTTTAAATGCAGGAGGCTGGAGTGACGGCTCAGTTGTTAAAGGTTAGTCTCACACCCCAAAATATAAAATATACAGAATTATATCCCAGGTATGCAAAATATAAAGTAGAAAAACACTAAACTATGTTGAAAAGTCTCTACTAGGGACAACTAAAAAATGCTTACGGTTAATATTCTGTTTATTTTTGGTCTCTTGTTTCAGGGATGATTATTTAAATGTAATCTATATTAAAAAATCTTATATGAAAACAATAATTATAAAAACAGCATCAGAAAAGTAGAGAAGGAGGACTGCTGGGGCAGTCCTGAATTCTGCTTCCTCTCTACTTCCTATTGCTTTCTACTTCCTGTCCCATGGGACTATGAAGGAAAGTCCCAGTGACCATGAAGCAGCCTGCTACCACAGGAGCTTCCACACACCCCTCTTCTCACATGTTGCTTCTGTCAGGCATTGGGCCATAGCCACAAGACAAGCAATTAATACAGTGGTAAGTTAGACTATTATTACAGAGTAGCTTAATGTGCAAGGAGCATGTATGATTTATGGTGACTCCTTCAGTCTTCTATTGTCTGACTTTCTGAAACTGGGTCTCACAAAATAGTTCAGGCTGGCCTTGAACTTGCAGCCGTCATCCTGACTGTGACACACAAGTGGTAGGATTGCAGGCGTGAGATACCTACCTTTAATAATAAGGCTCAGAAACAATATCTATGAATGGGCTGGGACACAGAATGAGCATTTGAAAGATACCAACATTCATCGTCTGACATTTTCATTTTTTAATGAATCTTTTTAAAATATTTTGGTGTGTCTGTTTGTGTGTGTGTGCATGTCTCTCGTATGTGTGTCTGTGTGTCTGTGTGTATGTCTGTGTCTGTGTGTATCTGTATTTGTGTGGCTCTGTGTGTGCGTATGTGCTTGTGTGTGTGTGTCTGTGTTTATATTTGTGTCTGTAAATGTCTGTGTGTGTATGTGTAATATTTATATGGGTCTGTGTGTGTGTGTGTGTTTGTGTCTGTGTCTGTGTTTGTATGTGTGTCTATAAGTGTCTGTATGTGTCTGTATGTGTGTCTGTGTTTTTATGTGGGTCTGTGTGTGTGTGTGTATGTGTGTGTGTGTGTCTGTGTGTGTGTGTGTCTGTGTGTGTGTGTGTGTGTGTGTCTGTGTGTGTGTGTGTGTGCGTGTGTGTGTGTGTGTGTGTGTGTGTGTGGGTGGGGGTCTGTGTGTGTGTGTGTGTGTGTGTGTGTGTGTAAGTGTCTGTGTATGTCTGTATGTATATCTGTAAGTATTTGTATGGGTCTGTGTGTGTGTGTGTGTGTGTGTGTGTCTGTGTGTGTGTGTACATATATGCCACGTATACTAGGTGTACAAGGATCCCCCAGATGTTGAGTTGTTGTGAGCCAACTGACCTGGTCCTGGGACCTGGTCTTTTCCTGGGCTCATGGAAGCCTCTAAGCAATCTCTCTAGCCCCCTGTTCAACAATGGCAGCTGTTCTTCTTCTGCCTAACGTGTGGACCACATGCACACTTTCAGGAGGATGATCACAATGCCGCCACTGCCCCACAAAACCACAGGACCAAGATTCAGAACAAATCTTGGCTAGGGCTGGGAGGATATATTCACAGACATCATGGTGTCTGTTCAAGTTTGAAACAACCTTTGCTTTACAAATGCTCGTGTATTTAACGTGCACACCCTGGTTTTCTGTTGTGCATTACTACCACTGGTAATTAAAGCAAGAGCACGTTTGACCTTGAAGACTGAAGCTACTGCTATTACCCTGTAAGCATGCTCAAATACATCAGTACCGGAAAATAGAGTTTTTGTTTTCAAATAAAGCAATTTTGAAAATTGAAAGCAAAACAAAAATTCCATTCAAATAAACTCAAAACGACATTTCTTACAACAGTAGTTCTGTATACTATAATTTCACAGAGGGTTCGCTGGTTCTAAAAAGTCTGGAATCCCATGCAACGTCACGTGAGTAATTTTTCTCAAGAATGATCTACTGAGCGCAGAAGTGAGGCCTAGTTAACAGAACTGATTCAGAATGCCAGCGCCCCTATGACGGCCTGAAGCCTCCCGGTAAGAACAAGATAGATCAGCCTTCAAACCATCTTAGAACACTTTCTTTCTAATGAAAATAACCAACTTTATTAGGATAAGCTTATACAAAAGAAAAGGATACACTTTCAAGGAAAGCAAAAAATGTGACCTCTTTGCAGTGTGAATATAAAGTTGTAGGATTCCAAGCTCTTTGTAAAAGTAAGAGTGGTTGAGGCTAGCCATTCATTTTATATCTGGCCTACATGTATGACTACATGAGAAATTAAAAAACATCAGTGCAAACATTTGAAAGCAACATCATCTAAGAAATTGTCTAGAAACCATAAATCTAAGAAGTCAGATAAGGCATGTTTTGCTTGGTGGTACCTTCTTGATGGCTTTAGTAATATTCAAAGCATTCAGAAACAGCCAAAAATACAGCCTGTAGGACACACCGACAAAATTTTAACTTAATCTAACCTGCAATGGGGGCAGCCCCTGTAAGCCTAGCATTTGGGAGGAGAAGATAGGAGGTAAAGAAGCTTAAAAATCTTCATCTAAACAATGACTTCAAGGCCAGCCCAGGGCATGTAAGGTCCTGTCTCAAGATCAAAACAAACAAACAAAAAAGAAGAAAACAACAAAAAAAAAAAAAAAAAAGCCAGCTCCCTTACTGTTGGTTTATATGGTATTAGCAAAACCTCCCTGCATTTCAAATGCTTTCACGTTTCTTATCTTTAGAAAATATTATTTGTTCTAGTATTTCTGGCATACTACGGCTGGCTGTCAATTCTTCTTGAATGTTTGACTTGTTTCAGTTTAGACTACATAGTTACGCACACGGGCACTCATCCGCTGGAGGATCATATCTACATTAAACTTACAAATTCAAGGGCATTTCTTAAGTTCATTATTTCACTTCTTGGGTAAACCATTATTTAGTCTTCCTCGAGAACTTCAAGTATATTAGACAGGAGCTGGGAGTAACAGAATTAAGAAAAACGAAAAAAGAAAAGATAACAGAAGAAAGTGAGTCCCTCTCAGTGCTCACCATACAGAGAATAGCAAAACAAACCACATTTTTTTTCTTTAATATACTACATAGTCATGCCAGCTCCTTAAACCCAAGTGTGTTGATGTCCTTAAATGAGAATTTCTCTGAGCCCCTCACTTCTCCTTAGTGTACGCACGTTGTCATAAACACCAGCACATCGGCCTGCATTGAAAGTTAATATTGAGAGAGCTAAATAAAACTTACTCTGCTGAAAGTCCACACAGATGAAATCCCACATTACGGTAGTTTCTTCTTTTATGTTTGAAACAGCATGGGATGTAGCTGAGGCCAACTGTGAACTCCTGATGCTCCTACCCTCACCCCCACCCAGTGCTAGGATAAAAGTCTGCAAGACCTTGCTGGGTTTGTCTCAGTCTATGCTACATTCTCTGAGGCTTTTAAGGGCACTTTAAAGTTCCTCATATTTAGGCATGTTATTCCTTCTCTTCCTGGCAAGTAGTTGATACTTAGTGTTTATTGAATCTTTAAACTATATTTAACTGTCTTATTTTGACTGTGAACATTCAGTAATATAGGGGAGTGGTGGATAGAGAGGTAGACAAAGATAGGTAGGTAGACAGATGATATAGACAGACAGATAAAAAGCCATTATTTAAACCATGGAATCTCAATGTGCTAAGAGACACAAACTTTTGCATGTCTGAATTGGACTCAATGGTGTTTACACATAACATAGAGAATCCATGTTCTCTGTTTTTGCTTCCATCTCCAACACACCAGAGTTTCATTCATACTGCTACAGAACCAAAGAGTAGTAACCTGTCGGCACATCAGGAAGGTATTAGAAATTAATGAGGACGTCTGGGATCTTCTCAATGCAAACTGAACACTTTGTGCAAAAAATAAATACCTTGTTTCAGAATAAAACAAATGGACGCTCCCTTTGGGGACTCTGTGGAATGGGGACCGGCCTAATTACAGTTCTGATGTGTGTCTTTCTTATCTGCCACCCCAAGGAAGGATCCAGACCAAGGGAAGCCAAAAAAGGATCGTGGGAAAGCTTGTGGTTGGGGTGAGGGGTTAGGGAAACAGCTGCCGTGGGCATGATACAAAAAGAGGGGAAAAAATAGCAAAAGAGCAATCAGCAATAAATAAAACATACGTATCTTGACATTCTGTGGTTAAAATAGAAGGTTGTTAAGTAAGAGATATTTTACAGGGTTGAAAAGGTACCATTGAGCTTATGGGCAAACCTTCAAGATTCAAAAGCTATGAGTGCCTTATAATCAGAGTTTTGAAGTTGGGCGTGGTTATGGGTAATGATGTTTTTATGTGTTTAATGGTCTCAAAAAATATTAGTAACTGCTCTAATTTTAAGCCATGAGAAAAGACGGACACTGGAAAGAAGTAACAGGAACTCACCATAATTGTCTAACTATAGGCAAATAATGGTGTATAACTCAAAGAAAAACAAATAAATGAACCAATCTGGAAGAATTTATGTCTCAAATATCTGCATTTTATTCAGCTAGAAAATATTGTCTCCTCTTCTTGGCTTTTTTCATGTTTGAAGTCATTTGATTACTCTAGACAGATCTTTATTTGCTCATACCAGAGGGCATAAGATAGAGGGGAAAGTTCTCTACAACCCCATAATTTATAACTAAGGCTGACACGATGTATATGATGAGAAGAATAGATGAATTTGGTTTGCCTCTGTTTTGACAAAGGGTCTCATGTAGCTCAGGCTAGCTCACATTTTACCATGTAGCTGAGGCCAGCCTTAAACTCCTGACCTTCCTGTGTTCACCTCAAAGTGCCAGGATGCTGCAGGACACCCGTCTTCAATTAGGTTGTCTTGTGTGATTCATGATCTCACTCCATAGCCTGCCTAGAACCTTCTGCTACTACCAGACTAGCCTGAAATTCACAGAGAATCACCTGCCTCTGCCTCTTGACTGCTAGGATAAAAGGCATGGGTCTAGCACACCTCAGCAGATGAAACAAAATAATACAGGAAGATGCTGGGTCCAAATCTACATCAACTGTACTCTATTGCCAAGTATTTCGGTTCTAAAGAGCACCTGTTTTCCTACAAATTCCGAAGAAATAGTATCTATTCTCATAACTTGCTAGATGTTTAAAAATATGCATTTCTCGGTAATATAGCTTATAAATGCTATATATTACTATTCATAATTATATGTTAATACATATATAACACTATAGAATCCACCGTTACAGACTATAGACTTTCCAAAAAATTATTTTTTTTCTTTATCTCGGAAGGGAGAGGCCACTGTTCTCGCCATCTTCCACTTTACTCAGGATAAAAATCTGAAAGCTTTGTTACCCCCTCCTTTCCCATCTCACCATGAAGGCTAACAAACTTTATAGAATACGTTTCTTCTCTTTTATGACTTTGTTTTGTTTTTAAAATTATCTCAAATGTCATTAAGAAAATGTTACAAAAAGTATCACATTCCTAAAGTAACCAGACCCAAAGACTATACAATTTAGTATACATTTAGTATTTAATTTCCCTGCATTTAGAGTAACCATTGGGCATGGGAGCTGTGAAGCATCACAATGGATTTTATACTTTAATTATCGAATATATTTTATACATTTATCTATATGGTAGAACTAGAACTAGAAAAGCAATTAGCTTTATACCCCCTTTCACAGCGTATGCATTCCTACATTCATGGCCTGCATTCACACAGAACCTGATTCTTGATGCCATGCTTAGCTCTCTAAAATACTTCCATTTTCCCTCATGCTATCCCTTGGGTCAAAGGTGCTATTCTGTGGCACTCAGGCTGCTGGTCTACTGCATTTACTGATTAAGCCATTATTTATTCTTCCTTGAGCACTCAAAGAGGTATTAAATAGCTCCCGGGAACAACAGGACAATAAAAAGAAGCCACAACTCTGTGCAAATATTTGGACACGGCCGTAGCCTTGGACCCTTCTAGTTTGCTATCTGCAGAATGCATGAAACATCACTTGAAAACAAAGTGAACCACAGTTCCAATGACGAGTGCAGTCCTTAGCAAGAAAAATTAGGTCCTCGGCCCACTCACCACAGCTCTATTTCCCACGAACCCTTCCTTTTTTCACCATTTCTGCTCTATCATGTCGCCTGCTGTCAGATACCCAGAGCCCCAAAGCATGGCTGTCCTCCACCAGACACTGCCCACACTGTGGAGTCTCCTAAGAAAATCTGTTGAGTTGCTTTATACATTGTAATCTCTCCTCAGTGCTCAGGACTTGGTTCAATGAATGCTTGCTTCAGGTGTTCACTGTGCCTATGGAAAGGTAAAAATCCACATATCTGTAATTATAAAGGCAATCAGACTACCCTGTAAGCCTACTCTTTCATGCCTTCCTCACAGTGCTGAGAACTGAACCTAGGACGTAGGACACCAGGTGAGGACTCTCCCACCGAGCGGCCCCTTCAGCCCTCAGTTGTGACCTACGCTTTGTTTTTCACCAGAAGCTGTAGCTCTAAGCCATCTCCTTAAAGGGAACTGATAGTACAGCTTCTATCTCCTCACTACACGTGTGACATGAGCAAACAGCTCTGTGGACCTCAAGTGTGTGCCCTCACTTTTACTGCACCATTTAACTTTACAGTTACCATGATGCCCCCTCAGGGCAGAGGCCATCCCATCCATCTGCACTGGAAACAAAGAGACATAGAAGTCATCCTTTCCGTCGTTCAACAATGATGTCATTCATAAACAGACATGAGGTGTTCAGAGTGGATCCATGAGAATGAAAGTCTAAGTGGTCAAGCAATATGCTTACTGCATACACAATTCTATGTGAGGGAGCCTCGATTCCAATGGCAGTGACAGAAGTCTGTGTGGACTTACCAATATTTCTGACACAAGTGCTGATTAACCGCTTAATGTGCGTCTAATGGTAAGATAGAGATCAAGTTCTTCTAAGGCCATGATGGTACTAGGCTAAAACGTGTCTGACTCACAAAGCTCCCCTGTGTGCAGCTCAAAACAGAGAGAGAGAGCACTGATGATTTCCTCAGATACTCACAAAGTTAAAAGCATTTCCAAGAAAATTAAAGGTGGCTGATTTAGAAACAGCAGGGAGGCAGAAAATTACATCTGAAAAGTTTTCTAGTACCTGAAAAAGGTATTCTATTATTACAATATTAACATAATATGCTATCAACACAAAAATATTGATTCATATATATTATATATATACTTATATTCTTATTCTTATACTGTTGGCATGAGGTTGTAAAAAAATTTAAAGCAATTAAAATTAGAAAGGTCTACTTAATATAGTATGATCTCTAGCCATTGTGTTTAAGAGTTGGGATGTGGTAGGTTATAGCAACTGTGACATTTCACAGGATCTTCAGATAGGTCACGAAAGATGAAAGCTTCATGTTAGAAGGGATGGTAGATGGAGCTATCGAGAGAGAGAGAGAGAGAGGGAGAGAGAGAGAGATCAGGGAGAGAGAAGGAAGGGGAAAGGGAAGTAAAAAAGTAGGGAAGGGCAAAAACAATGAAGGGAGAGAGAACAGGAATGGGGACATGATGATGGACAATGTTACTGTTTGAAATAAAGGTCCTCGACTAATGATGGCTCATGGTAGTAGTTTTGGGAAGAGTCTCGAGATTATGGCTACAGACATCAAGCAGTAGGGGCTTGATCCAAAAGTTATCAGGAAAGGCAGAGCAATGGTTCTAACAGGAGTATGATGCAAGGTCCCTGTTGTTGCATCTACAACCAGTGCATGGCCATCTCGTGTTCTGTAACACGCAAAGACAGCCATGCTTATTAAGGCGAGCACACATTAAATCCGTAAGCAGGGAAAGATTCTCCAGAGACCTGGTAAGATGTTATTTCAGTAGCTCGAGTGCAACCACGAAGGCTTACTCTCCGAGGAGGGAAGAAGAGATAACGAGGAAAGAAAAAGGTTAGAGACCGATGTTAACACAAGAACAGTCAAGATTCTGACACCTTCTTCAACAGGAGCCTTGGGGACGTTGCACTAAGGGAAATGCATTGGTCACAGAAGACACTGATCCCACTGAGATGTGGTAGGGAAATCCATAGAGGAAGGAGGCAGAGTCCTGTTTGTCAAGAGCTCGGTGGAGGTGAAAATGGAAAGATGGTGCTTAATGGAGCCAGCGTCAATACTGCGAGATGAGAAAGTTCCAGAACTGGATGCGAGGGTTGTACAACGGCGTGGGTCCCTTTGACTTCGCCAACTGCATACTTACAAATAATTAACATACTAAATTATGCTGCGTGTGTCGTACAAGAATTTAACACGCCAATGCAGTGGTTTGTGCGTGACTGTTATTCCAAAACTCTAGCGGCAGAAGCAGGCAGGAAGATCACCTCTAGTTCAAGCCGGACTGGTCTAGTGAGATTCGGATCATTGGGAGTTAGTTGCACAGCAGATCCTGTCTCAGTAATTAATTAATTCTAATTCTGAGATGACTTGTCACAATGAGGTTAAAGAAGAAGAAATTCTAAGCTGCTCTCAGATCATTGCCAGAGCATATGGCATAAATAGTGTCGTTTACTGGAACACTATAGAGCAACCCATTCTGAAGGTGGCAGTGAGCACAAAGTGTCAAATATACGCGATGGGTCATAGAAGTGGAAATGGTTCAGATGCATCTGGAGACCACAGATAAGGCTGTGGACAGAACATGAATTGTGTTGGTTTTAGTTTTGCTGTCCCCTTTATGAGAGCATATAGATTCACATCAGAGAGTATTCTGGTTTTGAAGAGATGTTTTAATTAATATATTGTTATGTTAAAATGTTTCTCTCACTTTAGGATGTCTTGAAATTGGCTGGCCATCTCATGATAGCAATTTTTAAAATATTGCTTTATTAAGGTAAAAACAACAAGCATATATATGTATATATATGTATATATATGTATGTGTGTGTATGTGTGTGTGTGTGTGTGTGTGTGTGTGTGTCCTAGGTACACACCTGTAATCCAAGCATTCAGGAGGCAGAGGAAGGTAGAATATACATTCCAGGCCAGTATGTACAACATAGTGAGACTCTATCCCAAGAGAAATGTAAAATGGCATACAGGGGGTAATAGATGGTCCAACATAACTGTCCATACCCACACAAAAACAAAATCCAAAGGTTCATTTAATGAAAATATAGCCAAGCCATTGCAATACTGAACTGTCTGGACACCCACAGTGCAGCGAGCAGGGCGTTCAATGGGAATGAGGGTAGGTGCATAGTACCTTTGGCAAAGCAAAACCAGAACTGTGATACTCAGAGCCCTCCTTCCTTCTCCTCCTTCCATCTATGCCCTTACTCTGACAAACTTGCCATCCCTGCACCTTGAGCTAACAATTTTTGTGTTTGGGGATGGGGGGTTGTTAATAACTCACCCCTCATCCCAAGGCCAATGTTCAGAATCGGAATCCCACTGTTCAAATGGGATACGACCAAACCCGTCTAAGGAGACATAGCACAGTGGCAGACATTTGCCTAGCACGTGCAGGCTCTCCCTGGAACCACAGATACAGAGAAGTCGTGCCAGCCTGAGACTCCTTGAGGATGAGGACCAAGTCAGTGTTGCCCGGCTCTCTGAGAAGAACAGATAAGCACTTCCTGTGGGGGAAACAAAGACGTGGGGAAAACAGGACAGACAAAAGACAGTTAAGTGGACATCTTTCCTCAAGGGGGGGAGGGAACAGAGAATCTTAACAGACACATAGACCCAAGATGAGAATGTTAGGGAAAATGAATTGAGGTCACATCCAAGCTATTTTTTGACTCAACATGATATCTGTCCTATCACATACCTCATTAAATATTTTATGTAGGAAATACCACTTGCATATTCTTATTCACAAACCTGTACAGCTGGGACTGGAAGTTTCAGTCATGAGATGGAAAGTCCAAAGCTTACTAGCTTTGCCCATCCAGAAAAATCTGAAAGCATCCTTGGCTCAATGTTCAATAGTAAGAGAGCAGAAGCATACCTTGCCCTGATAAGTATGTCTTCTTTGACATGAAGACCTTCTAGGGCTGGGGACAGAGGTCAGTGTTTGCCCTAGCTTGCTTGCCACTTCTGAGATAAACACCTTGACTTGACCAGTAACAACTTGTGGAGGAAAGGACTTATTGTGTTTTGTAGTTTATAGTCTATTATAAATGGGAAGTCAGGACAGGAATTGAAGGCAGGAACCTCCAGGCAGGAACTGAAGCCGAGGCCACGGAGAAGGGTTGCACCACAGACTTGCATATAGGCCAATCTGATAGAGGTGTTCTCTCAATTGTGATCCCTTCTTCCCAGATGATCCTAGTTTGTGTCAAGTTCACACACACACCAGCATACAGAGTGGATAGAGGATGTTCAAACCCTGGGTTTTGCTCCCAAGGCCAGGATGGAAGGAGTATTCTCTTCCTATGAACACTATCTCTTCCTGACGATGGAAGAATTCACATAGTGGCTAAACTAACATGTTGTCATAGCAATGGTACAGGACCATCCCAAGTTAGGGAGAGGAAAGTATGATCTGCCTCTCTGGGGATTTCTAATCTCGATGCTTATGGTTTTTCTCTATTTTTCGTACATTGATTTATTTTGAAAGAAAAATCCTTTATAAGCAAAGATCAACGTTTTCTAAGCAAAGATTCACAATCTAATTAACTTCCAAAAATAATGTTCTCACAGCATCAACCTTTTTACTAAGAACTGTGGCTTCCTTTCCCTTTTTGCTGAGGCTTTTAAGCAAAAGAGATTGGCGTCATCTTTAAGAACTAATAATAAAGCCAAACATGGTGGCTCACACCAGCTTGGGAGAGGCCGAGTCGGGGGGACTGCTTTAAGTTTGAAGCCAGCCTGGACTACAGAATGAGACTTTGCATAAAAAAAACCCATAAAACAAAAAAATTAATAATGATCATTATAATAAATCCAAGCTGGAGAGATGGCTTACTGGATAAAGCCCTTGGTCATAAGTGAGATGAGTAGAGGTCAGGTTCATACAATCAATTCTAAAGACAGGCAGGCATGGCATCTGCCTGTGACCCCAGGGTACTAGAGACTCCCAGAGTAAGCTGGCTAGCTGTACCAGCATTGTCAGTGAGCTCGGGGCTCAGTGAGTCCATATCACAGAGAATGACTGATGAAACCCTCTGATCTCAGCCTCAGGCCTCCACAGGAACACAGCTGACATAAACACGCAACCCCCATACACGAGAACATGCACGTGCATATGCAGGCCAAGTGCATTACGTTTTTAATTTTAAGTTTCAATAAAAATTTTGCAAAAGTGTAAGGAAGCTAGTAATTCTATAGTATTATTTCAAATCTGGGGCAAGGTGTAGATGTAACAGCCAGTTAAAAGAAGGAAGGGCAGGACAGTGCAGATGAAATGCTTTCATCTCAAAAAAAATAATAAATAAATGAAACTATTAAATAAAAATTAGGAAGCCACACTAGAATTTAAACCAAAACTGATTAGCTGTTGCTTGTGCCATCATGCCATGGCATTGACTTAGAAACACCAGGAGCATTGAAGACTGAACCGATCTGGTAAATGCTGCTTCCAGGTTCCAGCTGTCGGGTGCATCGGTCCAAGAACTCAGAGCAGGAAGTCATGGGGATGTGATATCCATTGGACCACAGCTTTGTCCCCCATGTCGCTTTTAAGATTTTGGATCAAATTTGTTTTAGCATCCATCTTTATCTTGAACCTGCACAGGATTGCACTGGAAAAAATATTCCATTTTTATAAGGAAGGAGGAGGGAAATATTTGTCATTCTTAAAGTTGCCAAGAGTCTTCAACTCTTTGAAGCTATAGGAAAAATAATATATGTGCACATAATTAATGCTGACATGACTCAGAGCTTTTCCATTTGTCATGGTCCTTAAAAAGGAAGATAAAATATCCGAGGAACACATCTACTGAGGTGAAATTTATGATGAGGGAAAGAATAAAAATAAGAAACAAACAACCAGGACTGCACGTATTCCCCTCCTAAACTCATCTCTATAGTTCACAGAAAGCACACATGGAATATTGAAGAAGTAAACTCGAGAGCAGGAAAAAAGGTAAGAACAAACACATATTAGGATAATTAGGTATAAACGCATTTACTTAAAATAAGAATAAAGAAGAACCTATAGAAAGAAACACTTGAGCAGGCACCACGTGGCTGCAGAATAAAGTCTGTGTAAGCCAACTGTCCTGAGAGAAAAATGCAGCCTCTCATGATGAAGCATTTGCTATGCTCGGTGTCAAACAGCAATGGAAAACATGCAGCAGACAAGATTCTTAAAAGCACCCATTTTGTGACCAGACTTTCATTTAAGATGGATAGGTCACACATGAATATTTACCTAGGTTTATCTACTTAGTGCATAGTGTGCACGGGTGCGTGTGGGCACACTACATGCATGAAAGAGGACACGGAGGTCAAAAGAAGGCACTGGGTCCCCTGTTTATAGTTCTATTCACAATGGAGGACGCCTGGAAGTAATTTTTAAAACAATTACCATAAATTTACAAAGTCCGACTTGAAACTATAACCATACATTCTTGGTAATCAAATAGATGTTAATTCTAAGCCACAAATTGTTATATTAGAATGAGCTGGGGTGTAGTTCTCAGCATCTGCTTCGTGAGCTAAACCAGACACGAGGGCACTTCTCTGAGAACACTGCTCATCCGCTGTGCCAAGGCAGCGGAGCGCATCTGTCTGGGTTCAACACATTCTATGCAAATTACTTCAGATCCCTAGACACCAAGGAGATGAAGATCAAAAGCCCGGGGAGATACCACAAGATGCCTGAGGGGATGGTTACTGTCAAAAAGACAAAAGTAGATGGAAACAGATCATGAATTAGTTCAGCCGCTGTAGGACACGGTATGGAGGTTCCTCAAACAACTGGAAATAACACGGATGGGCTGGAAGACTGCCTCGATGGGAGAGCTTCCTCCGGTGTGAGCAAGGGCCTGTGTTCCACTGCCAGCACTACAGAAAACCATGAAATAATCATCAAAACACAGATGTCTCGCGATCCAGGGTCCCTACCGCTGGGAATATCTACAAAGTGAGGTTCATCCGTCAAAAAGAGAGCTGCACTCCGTGTTCACAATGCCAACATGTGGGAACAAGCTGAATAGCGTAGACAGATGCACGAAGAAAATGTGGTGCATGTGTGTGTGTGTGTGTGTGTGTGTGTGTGTGCATGTACACGTGTGTAAACACACTGAAATGCTGCTACTCTCACAAGATGGATGGACTTAGAGGATGCTGTACTCCATGAAACAAATCAGATGCATAAAGACAGAAGCTACATGATCTCATTTATACAGGGATTTTCAAAAGGTCAAACTGTTAGAAGCTGAAAATGGAACCGGTTACAGGAGCAAAGAAGTAGGAGAAATGGTGATGTGTTGGGCCAAGAGTATGTATTTTCAATCATGTAAGCTCGGGGGATAATGTACAATGTAGTGATTATAATCTATAACTCTCTTGTTCACTTGAAGTTTGCCAAGGGCAAATCTTAACATTTTCTCCATTTTACATATTCATGTTGACTTGACTGGGATAATCATTTCCCAATGTGTAAATAAGTCTAATCCTCACACTGTGTAGTAGGAATATTTATAACTTTATTTATCAACTTTATATCACTAAATCTAGAATAAAATGTCCTTGGTGTGATCAGGAAAGTAAGATCAGTGGCAGAGTAAAGGAATGCTAAGCTGCTAGGTGCTGTGTTCATGGAGAGAAGAAAAGTGAGAATGAAGCTGCAGTTTTCCAGAAGAGAAGAATCTAGAACTGGGTCATGGGAAATGGACAAGATTCTGCTAGGGACAGAAAAGAACAGAGGTTGGTTATCCCAAGGACTGGAAGAGGATGGAAAGAACTTGAAAAGGCTCACGAGAAATGGGAGGCATGGTGGAAAATATGTGGGGATGTACTAAAGAATCACAACAGGCTGATGCTATGCCAGGGTAAGGTGCCCCATGATAGATTACAGAGAACCAAAGGCTGGAGGGGTTCTGGTGAGGGGCATGGAGGCTCTGGGCTCCCCTCTCCTTCTGTACCCATTACAAAGCTTCGCAGACAATGTCAGCTTCTCGTTATCTCTAAAACATGTTCCCTCTCCTGTGA